>NW_027505319.1:0-184885 GCF_021521415.1 Bidens hawaiensis | reverse complement strand
CTATAAAGCCTCAGTAGCGTAACCGAACACTGATTATTGGAAACCATACAATCTTCAGTAGCCAAGTGTTCGAGTCAATTGAGGCCTGCAAGCGTGAACAAACTTCAATCACAGCCGAAGGTCAGCTGGAGAGAGCCATGGGTTGGGCTTGTGGAGGGCCAAACACAGTTGAATCCCACCTGAATTTCATGATCATTTAGCAAAAAGACGACAGCTGTTATGGAGTGCACGTGAGAAGCATCTGATATAATAAAAATCTGTATGTCAATATTGGATTTTGAAACATCTAGAGATGAGTACTTGGGACAGATGGCAGAGCGTGGCAGCAAGCTTACTTTAACGCATTAACAAGTTTGGATGCCACTTATCATTCTTTTACACGTCAGAATTAGTTTTGTTTATCAGTCAAATTTCTGAAACATTGTGCTAATAACAACTTTATCAGGTGCCGAGCATGAGTGGGAGTTAGCACAGAGTAACATGGAGGCTGCTTCAAATGCGTTACTTGCAGCAAGCAATGAACTTCGTGTTGCTTCTGCTAAAGCAAAATCTGCATCAAGTATGGAGTTTTTATCTGCCTTTTGTTTTAATATTATGATTCTGTATGACGTAAGGTTTTTGCCTTTTCGGGTATTGTTTCCTCCAGGTACTTTACAAGACACATTTGGTGCTATGAGAGATTGTGCTTATGATGCCAGCCTGGCATTGTCTGCTTTTGGTTCTATTACCCGGGGTCACACTGCTTTGACTTCTGAGTGTGGTTCCATGCTTGAAGAGGTATGCTACTTGCAAACTGAAAGAAAATATTGTAAATATCATATCACACATTTGATCTTACTAAACCCTATTTACTCATAGGTTTTGACAATAACAAAAGCTCTACATGATGTTCACACTCTAGGAAAAGAGGCTTCTGCATTACACTCTTCTCTTATGGGAGATCTTTCAAGGTTTAACTTTTCTCTGAGATATATAACAGAAACCTTCTAAAATCTGTAAATATAATGAGTTTGTATTCAACAGGCAAATAGTATTGTGCTTCCACTGGAATCTGTGTTATCTAAGGATGTTGACGCAATGACTGAAGCTATGAACAAGGAAAAAGAGACAAAAATGGAAATATCTCCTATTCATGGACAAGCAATATATCATTCTTACCATGCAAAAATCAGGAGGCTTGTCATGTCATCAGACCATTGGTTCCATCACTTACATTTTCTGTTAAGGGACTCCATTCCATCCTTACAAGGTTAGCACGAACCGCAAATATCCATGCCGGAAATCTTCACAGGTATGCACTGATTGCAGTAATTAAATTTTGTAATCATATTACACATTAAAAGTTTATAAATAAAGAAAAAGTAGAAAAAAGTGTGTTTGGATCAGTCCGCCCTAAACTAGGGGTATGCATGGGTTGATTTGGGTCAGTTTTGAGCTCAAACCAAACCCACAACCGAGAATTCAGTTTTTGAGTTTTTGAAAAAGGTTGGTTTCGGCTTTTTCGCTTTGAGTTAGGTTTTAACCGTTGTCTTGAAATTTTTGAGCCAAAATAGTAAGTTTGGGCCTAAATCTTTTTGTTAAATATTAGTTAACTGATTGTTGTATATACATTTGGACTAAATATATTTGGGTAAAACAATTCACTAAATTATTGCAAAATACTTAAAAATTAAAACTAATAATGAAAATCTAATAATTCGGTTCGGTTTTTTCGGTTTCAATTACATGCAACAACGAAACCGAACTGAAAGTTCGGTTTTCATGAAAAAATAAAACCAAACCATCAATTTTATTTGGTTTCAGTTATTTCAGTTCAGTTTTTTCTGTTACATAACCGTTTTCATGCACACCCCTACCCCAAACCACCCCGTTTTGACCCTACAGTTTTGCCTAGTGACCCAATCTCCCGACTTTAATTATCTGGCATTTGTGGTCTTTACTAGGCTCTTGAAGGGCTGGGTGAAAGCCAGAAATAAGGTCACAAGATCTTGTTGGGGACGACACTGGGTATGATAACAAAGAGAACGACATCTTTTCAAGATCCGATGGCGAGGATGATGAAGAATCAACTCAGATGACAGGTGTCAATTTGCAAGATAAAGGATGGATATCTCCTCCAGACAGTATCTATGATGACAGCTCAGACTCTGGTGCCACATCAGTTTTCAATAGTTTCACCGGCTCAGAAGTAACCGAACTGCATCCAAATGAAAACGATCCGAAAGAAAACACAGATGTATCTAGTTCTTCACCACATGAATCGGAGTCTAGAGATAAGGATGTTAGCCCGGTGGATGGTGATCTTGTTGATGATGTGGCATCACGCTTAAGTTTATCTGAAACAATTGTAGGTGTCGCGAATATTAAACTAAGTACCCAACGTCTAGAGGAAGGCCATAAATCGCCTACACAAAATACAGATGTTGCAGTCCAAGTGAGCAGAGTAAAAAGTAAGTTTTATTAAATTAATTTTATTCCGTATATTTTTATTACTTAAATGTTTTTGAATGCTGGCTCCATTAGGTAAAAATGCATATGCCGCGTCGGTTCTAAGGCGAGTTGAAATGAAAATAGAAGGTAGAGATATCAGTGATAAAAGGCATGTGTTCTTCCATAAACTAACCTTTTTTAATTGATCATAGGATTATAGCACATGTTTATTAAAAAAGTATATCTTTTATTTTTCCAGAGACATAAGTATTGCAGAGCAAGTCGATTATCTACTTAGGCAAGCAACGAGTGTGGATAAACTCTGCAATATGTATGAAGGTTGGACACCTTGGATTTGAGCTCCTTCAAAGTGGTTACTTGTGCTACAAGCTGTCATGTACACCTTTCTTGATGATGTTACATGTGCCCTGGTTTGGGACTAAAGATACTCTAAAACTCGGGGAACTAAGAATCATGGAAACAATATGCCATTTGAAAGAAGGGCATATTCGTCCACGGGGTTTTTCAGAAGACTCTTTATGGGCTGATCTTATTTTGCAACTCGATTTCAAACCGTTGGGAGAATTAAAAAGCTGTTGCAAGGTATAGTTTCAAAAGGTGTTGTAAGGTATTGTTTTGACTATACTTGCACTCATTGTTGGTGCCTTGTGGTTTTGCAGTTTTGGAGATAATGAAGGTGCTGATAATCCTGATATCACTGGTTTTGGAAAGCAAGAGATGGTTGTCATGAGTATATTGGGCCGATAATACATGTTAAGTTCTGCTTCTTTTATATATATATATATGACAAATAAATACTATGTTTAAAACCCAAAACCATATTATTAGCGAGAATGATATGGATACCTTTGGGCCAACGCCTGTTATGTTAACCTGTGGCTATGTATGTTATATATAGTGACCCTCGTTTCATAACCAATGATATGCTGAAAACAACATTATTCATTGCTTTGATTGTGATACATATGACGACTCTGCTATGTAATAGTCTCTGTTTCTCTCTCAATCTTTTATGTTATTTTTCTTCTGGATTTTGTAAAAAAAAAGTAATAACACTGCACACTATGGATTTAAGATAAAATGCAGTCAGTTTCATATTTTTTAAAAAGTGGTGAAAAATAGTAAAACAACATTAACACTTGTGCATACTACTATTTTAAATATCACAGGCAAGGTTGTTTTGAGAACTTAGGATTATATATTTACCTGTCACATCTACCTATTCTAATAAAGTAAAATAAATTGGAACACTTGCCATGTTTTGGTTAATTCTCACAAATTTTTTTTCTCCAAAACTAATATACCCTAATATATGTAATAAATCAATAATTTACTTTCTTTTTACACAATACTTATATAATATCTATATATTTTTATAAATATAAATATTAACATATTATTTTACTAAATATTTCAAAATACTTGATGAATTCCAAAAATCAACAACAAATCATGTTTCTCAAATGAAAATTGTTTCGGGTCTTTTTGTGGAAGTTAAATTTGATTTTGTAGGTCAAAAATTGGTAAATACGTTGTTTGATACAAGTTAACTACATATGGGTCAAAATTTGTTACAGGTCAAAAATAAAAATTTTGAGTATTTTTAAAAGTTCGAGAATGCAAAATAGATTTATCGTTAAATTTGTTATGAGTTCAAAGTTTTGACTTTAAAATGTCAAAAATATGAAAGTTAGAATTTTAAACATGATTCGGTTTTCAAGTTTATTTTTAAAGGCATTTTTTGAAATAATCAAAAGGTTCAGGATTTGGCAAATTGACTATTTTTCCCTCGACTATTAAAATTTAAGAAAGATTGCGAACACTTTCGACATGCCACCACCATGCCTATCAATGCTTCTAACTTTTATCAAATTTGAAATATTTATGTCAACATTAATTTTTTCTTCAATGGTGATCAAAATGTTGTATGAAAAATATGTCATGCAAAACTATGCTCAAATGAAACAAAATATTCACAAAATTGAATTTGTTAACATGCTATTTTTTATGTTGTCAAGAAGCCCTCTAAAACTTATCAAAATCATTTTTATGGTGTAGCTCAGGAAAAACATAGTTTTTGAAGAACATCCATTGCTACAATTTAATATCCTACTTTCCTTTGATGAGTGGTAAATTGATAAATATATCAATAAAGGTAACGCCTCTTTTGTATTTAGGCTGAGTAGTTAGAACTACAATCGTATGAGAAGTCTTATTTTCAAAATTGGTTCATAACCAAAATTCTTTCAATTATACATATATGACACCGAAAATGAATTTTTCAATAGAAAGAAGCATTCTCGGGTACGATTTTGCACGGACATTTTTTTTATTAAGTTCATTTAAAAAAATCATTTTGTGATATAAGTAAAACCAATTTATGTAGACATTGTATAGATATAAGCATAGATGTAATACATTTTTTTTATATACGCTATGTAATTATTTGTTTTACTTATAATTTTATAATTTGAATTATCCCGTGTTTGACACGGACTATAAAACTAGTAATATTTATATTTATATTATATAATATAAAAAGACATGGCACCTCGTGTGTGCTATAAAAAGAAAAGAATTATACTTATCCATTGAAGGATAAGAATAATAATAATAATAATAATAATAATAATAATAATATTCAAACAGACAAGTCATATCCATCTTCTCTGCTACCCAACTTGATTGAAAAGACAAAAGTTAGTTATAATTGGCATGTCTAAATTCATAAATAATAATGTTTTTGTTAAAAATATTTTGATAATTTTAAAAGTACCGTGTTTTTCTTCATAAAGGGAGGTGGGTGTGGGTCAATTATGAATTATCAACAAGGTAAGGACAAGAACCATCGGACTCATGGTTCGAGCCCCATACGGACCAGCTGGCTTCTAGACTCACCACAAAAGACCAACACATGGGTCTTCGGCTTCATTATCAAAAAGCCTTTGGGCTTTACCACTTGTACCTTTTTTCTCCTTTACTGTTTTTAAACCTTACGAATTTTTGGTCCACGCACACCTTCGAGTCATAAAAGAATGCGTTTTTCTTCCTACCGAAATGGAATTTTCTTTTATTATAAGAGAAACTAAACAAAATGTTTCTCGAGTCTCATAAAATTTGTTATCGGAGTCTACCTCTGGGTACCCTCAAAACCAATGCCAATAACCATCAAACATAAATTGCTACGGACTGAAATCATTGCAAAAATGTAAGGTATAAGACTTGTCTCACATTTGTTTTGCGGATATAATATATATATTGAAACTTTTGCAAGGTATTGAGATTTGCCCAACGATTGCATGAGCAAAAAATGTCAGGTTTAGACCAAATGGACTCACTCATCCACCAAACTAGTCTTATGATTAATTATACTATTTGGATTGTTAAAGATATTAGAGCCAAACTCAGCTGTTGCCCTGATGGGAAACATCCGTGACCATCGAGAGCGTTGCCTTTAAGGGGGTC
This sequence comes from Bidens hawaiensis, assembly GCF_021521415.1. Classification (NCBI taxonomy): domain Eukaryota; kingdom Viridiplantae; phylum Streptophyta; class Magnoliopsida; order Asterales; family Asteraceae; genus Bidens; species Bidens hawaiensis. Next base: position 178,969 of record NW_027505319.1, on the reverse strand, counting down.
GAAATGTCGAATGTTACGGACCTAAACTATTGCAATGTATTAGAACTTGTCCCACATCAGTTGTATGATTGAGTTATAACTTTTATATTTAATTATATGATTTGTTTAAAGAAAGTTATATATAAATATATAATTTAAGATATTTTGGGCCCAAAAGAGAATGGACCATGAGGGATCGCCCATCTTGCTCATCCACTAGCCTAGTTTTTGCGAGTTTATCGTTATGTTTACGTTTCCTTATAATATATCACAACATACGAAAGACTTCACAAGAAATGTATTTTAAGAAACTTGATATAAGTTTCCCGTTACATAATCACTGATTCAAAATGCAACATAATTTTAACAAAATTACAAGTTTCTTTTCAAAGTTGTGTGTTAAAATGCAACGTAGAATAAAAGAATTCTGGTACTCTACATGCCTCTTACCAGGATCTAAAGCATGTTTGCTGCATCATGCCATATATATAAAACATAAGTTGATAGATAACCACATCACTGTGAGTCATCTAATACCTTCAAACATATCATCAAGTATCATGTATCATGAAATACTTAACATACAAAAATACCATGTATTAAATTATAATGATTTTTATAGAAAGACTTCATAAAATAGTAATCATAGAAGTTTTTGTATGCTCTTATCAAAATTATTCAAACTCAATTATTGGAACCCCAAGCCCTCGATTCAGAAACTACAATATAAATGCATAATAATTCAATTTATAAAGATTGGTACAAACTAGCTAACAGGTGTTAAGGAGGGCATGTACTTGAAAACCTCTTTTGTGAATAATAATTCAGAGACGAAAACGACTTATCATCTGATAATAGCTATACAACCAATTAATAGGTTTCTTTTCAGTAAAAGCCATACTTTTTTTATTAGATTGCTGTTCAATAATCCATAAGCCTCTTTTAATTAATTTGTTTAACTAAAAAGTCACATCACTACTTTTTTTTTAACAGTCAACAATCTCACGTATAAACCTAGGATTATGTTCAAGATCGACTCCTCGACCGTCGTGAGATCGTACCCATTGATGTGCAGAAATTGAATGGAATTTGTAAACCCTCGTCCTCTGTCAGAATCGAACCTAAGATTAAAGCCGTGATTCGTTTCTTCACCCATATATTCTTTGATTTGGCCCAAGTGAGAATCAACCTGCCTTTCCACTAAGGGAGGGCAGACATCTTACCATTTGACCAACTTCTCAGGATAGTCACATCACTACTCGCTAATTATGTAATTATTAATATATATAAGCACTATAAATTAATAAAATAGAAAATCGTAATGTAAATAACCTAGATTTTGCAAAGAATTGTCCTTCAACTTTGTCGATGTGGATTAACATCACAAGCGGGATCGATTATTTCTTACCGTAAAGTTTACCTATTCTACCGTGTCGAATTTTAGATAAATGTATAGTGAATTAATATGTGTGAAAGATAATTCACCAAAATGAAAAAGGAAATGAAGAACTAGGGTCGTGCACCCACTTAAGAGGTCTTTGCGAAATGGACCTATATAATCCGCAGAACAGTCATGCACCAAGTGCAAAGTACATGGCAATGACAAGCATTCACGCTGATGGAGTTCTACTAGGCGTCAAACATTCCCTGACATCTCGGGATAAGCGGGGCCAAAGATCTTCCTAGACATTGTGCAAAAAGGAAGTATCTCATTGAAAAGGATGCCCAACCAGTAAGAAACTGACAACACATCGTTAATAGTATTACATAATACAAATGTCGCCATCAGTCAAGTACTTTATTCATCAACTTCCCTGAGGCACGTGCAAGCCCTTCGATTGGTAGAATTCTCGACATGACAGGTGACTCATACCTTCTCTCATTCCATCCGGCTATAAATACCACCCAGCCTCAAACGGTAAAATCACCTCAACTTCTCCGCAAGAACACTCACTAGTGTTCGCGATAACTTCTATTCCATATACAATCAATTCCATATACTGATTCTCACGCCGAAGGGTGATTACGAGAAGACCCCCACCCATCTCCTTCTCGTGACGAGCTCGCGGTGTTCTATTTTGCAGGTGTATTTACTCATTTTAGCCGAATTATATCTCAACCTCTGTGCAAAGCATCTAACTTTAACCTGGGGACTAGGTATTAGGGCAAGGGTTGGTTTAGCGTTTCTTCTAGAAAGTAGTATATTATATATATTAAAACTTAGAACTCAATAAGAGATTATTAATACTACAAATCATGTTGCATTTAAGGCTTAGCGAGTTGCACGTCGAGTCATTTTTAGCTCTGGTTTAAAGTTAAATGAGTCAGCTTAGCTTAACTCGAGAGTTAGCTTATAAAACCATCTACATTGCAAAGTTCCAAGGGCGTAAATTGTCCCTCCATGTGAGCCAATCCGCTTGAAATTCCCCCCCCCCCCCCTTTCTTTTTTACCAGTCTCACTCTATTTTTCTTTCCAACTCATAACACCCGTCCTTGAGAACTCTTAGCATAACGATTTCACCTCCATGAACATTTAACTCCAAGTATCCAATATAGTCCTTTGGAAGGGGCTCTTCAAGTAGATTAATTGCGCATGTTAGAGATGGCATAATTTATAAGGTCCTTTGTTATACATATCATTATTCAATTTTCATTTTGTGTCACATAAGTGTCATATCACCGCCTCTTGATTCATCCCGCCACTCAACCTATATTATATTAATAATTCTCCATCTTCATATTAAAAAAAGCATAAAAAATAAATAAAATACCTAAACCAATATATGAGTGATCACTCACCCCCTAAAGAGAATGGCGTGCGAGGCTGGGATCGTTCTTACCACGCAAAGGGAAATGGTGACGGTGGCGGCGTGACACTCCATTCTCATCATTCAAATGTCACCTAGTGTAATCGGATAAAACAATGACACGAAAAAAAAATAGAAATGAAGTAGAGAGAGAAATTTTATTATTTCAGAATCAAAATTACCATACAATGAAACAAGCAAACCTATAAATATGCATAGACATATGTGGCGTATATGTTGAAATCACAACATATGCGCTCCCCCCCCCCCATTCAAGTTGGAGGTTGATAAAAGCTCAACTTGCACAGAAGCTCGTGAAAGTGAGGCCCTGGTAAGCTCTTTGTAAAAAGATCAGCAAGCTGATTAGTTGTCTTCATATGTACAAAAGTCATAAGGCCTTCTTATAACTTCTCGCGAACAAAATGACAATCAATTTCAATGTGCTTAGTTCGCTCATGGAAGACATGATTCTTTGCAATATAGATTGCAGCTTGACTGTCACATTTGAGGGTGACAGGAGTAATGTTAGGACCACTAAATTCCGAAAGAAGTCTTGTCAAACATGCAAGTTCAGCAGTTACATGTTGTAGAGATCTGTATTCGGCTTCAGCAGAGCTTAAAGAAACGGTAGGTTGTTTCTTAGATTTCCAAGAAATCGGAGAACCTCCAAGAGAAACATAAAAATTGCCAACCGATTGACGAGTATTAAGACAAACTGCCTAATCCGAATCACAGAATGATTGTAAGTAAAAAAAAAAGGATTGCTGTTGAAGAATAATCCTTGAGATAAGGTGCCTTTAACATACGAAAGAGTGTGAAGAGCAGCATTCCAATGAGCCCACAACCTCGGATCTTGCATAAATTGACTCAAAAATTGCAGCGAAAGCAATATCAGGTCTTGTCTGAGTAAGGTAATTAAGTTTACCAATAAGTTTTCTGCATTGTAAGGTTCATCAAGAGCAAGTCCCTCATGAGCTTTCAGTTGTAAATGATGAGACAACGGAAAATTGGTGACAGAAAGATTGAAAGTATCAAATTTAGAAAGCATGTCTTTAGCAAAATTGCATTTGCACATGATATCACCTTTTGTAGTGTAAAGAACCTCCATTCCTAAAAAATAATTGAGACGCCCCGGATCTTTAATCTTGAAAGAAGAATCCAAAAAAGTTTTGAGATTATTGATCTCTTCTAAAGTGTTCCTAGTAACCAGAATGTCGTCAACATATACAACGACATAAACCACTGATGATCCCATAGATTTGGAAAACAAAGAGTGATCATTCTGAGAACTCATATACCCTCTTGAATTCAAAGCAGATGACAATTTTTCATACCATTGTCGAGAAGCTTGTTTTAAACCATTTAAGGATTTTTTAAGTTTAAGCACTTGATGATTATGAAGCTCCTTACCAGGTGGTGGTATCATATAGATATCCCCATCTAAATCTCCATGAAGAAAAGCATTGTTAACATCAAGTTGAAGAAAAGGCCAACTTCGTTTCGTGGCAACATTAACAAGACTTCGAATGATGGTCATTTTGATAACAGGAGAAAAAGTTTCAGTATAATCAATCCCCTCTGTTTGATTATCTCCTCTTACCATCAATCGTGCTTTACAACGCTCAACCGTCCCATCTGCTTTGTGTTTAACTTTAAACACCCATTTGCTTTTAATAGCCTTCTTTTCACGAAAACTTCTATGATTATTATTTTCAAGAGCCTGAAACTCAGCTTTCATGGCATCTTGCCAGTCAGCGATATTGGCAGCTTCCTTATACGAAGTAGACTTATGTAAATCAGATATTGCTTTGGTAAGAGATTGACTGGAAGGAAAAAATATGAGAAGAAGATCAAGAAGAAGAAGAGGAGCACGAATTAGTGACAATGTGAAAACAATGATGAGAAGAATCAGAGTGATTGCAAACATAGTCATTCAAATAAGAAGGCGGAACAGAAGTTCTGGAAGACCTTTGAACGGGTGGACCATTGGGAAGAGAATCAGAAGAAGAAGGATTAGGGGCAAGAGGAACAGAATCAGTAGTCGGAGTAGAAGCGGAAGATGGATAAGAATCATCCGAAAATCGATTGATGATGTCAATGGATAGAAAAACAAAGCTTTCTTTAGATGTAGTTGTCGAAGGAAATAAAGCTTCAAAGAAAACAGTATCTCTTGATATGATAACCTTGTTTGTGTCAAGATCATATAATCTGTAAGCCTTTTTACCAAGAGGATATCCTAGGAAAACACAAGGCATAGCCTTTGGTTTGAATTTGTCTCTTCCATGAGTCAAAGTGGAAGCGTAAGCAAGACAACCAAAAGATTTCATGTGAGCATAATAAGGAACTTTTCCTATTAAAACCTCATACGGGGTTTCTGTGACAACTGTCCAAATCCGACCCGACCCAGGTACCCGTTTTCGGATCCGATTTTAAGATTTAAAATTTGATTTTAATCTTTATAAATTTTATCATATATATATATATATATATATATATATATATATTACTAATAATAATAATGATAATAATAATTCCTTTCCGCCGTCCTGCCCCTTTTTTCTCTCTTGTCGCCGTCCCGCCCCTCTGCTTAACCCTTAAGCCTTGAACCCCTTTTTTCTCCTCTTTGCTTGTCCTTTGCTTCTTCCCGCCTAAGGATGTCTGCGCAGCTTCACGCGCCAGACTCCTTACAAGGAAGCCTGCGTGAAGACCAGCTGTTCCTGCGTGAAGACCAGCTGTTCCCGCGGCGCGCAAAGGATTATAGTTCTTCCCGCGGCGCGCTAAGGATTGTAGTTCTTCCCGCGGCGCGCTAAGGATTGTTCTGTCTGCCTTCGCCCTCTCGCACTCAAGCCTTCTCGCGCTAGACACTTAAGTCTTTTCTCCAGTTTAAGCCAGCCTGTATGCTTTTGAAATATCTTATCTTCTGTGCTATACCTGCCAAGGTATGGGCACAGTAGGCCAGATCTGACATCTGTCCGAAAAGTCACTTTCGGCGCAGTTTGCTTACCAACCCTCTTGGTTGTTAGAAAAAGTAACTGGCATAATCTTTTAAAATCTTCTTTTCCATTTCTTGAACAGTACTTTGACTGACCCCTCCCATGCTATGAACAGTAACCTGTCAGCCTTCCCCATCCCCTGCAGCTGCCACCATATCTTTTGCTTTTGATATCTTTTGCTTTGATTTGATAAGATCTTTTTCCCCAATTCAAGGGATGTGTTCCCTATGTGACATCTGCCCCGACCCGACCCGACCCAGGTACCCGTTTCTCTGACCCGATCTCTTTCTTTTATGATTTAATATTTATACTTATATTTTACTTTTAATAATAATATATATTTTCCTTCCCGCCTCTTTCTCTCTTTTTCTTTCCGCCGTCCCGTCCCTCTCCTTCTCTCTTTCCGCCTTCTTTTCCCTCTTGTCGCCGTCCCGCCCTTACGCCTTGTTTCCCTCTTTTTTCTTCTAACTCTTTTGTTCCTTCCCGCCTAAGGTTGTCTGCCAGACCCCTTACAAGGAATCCTGCGTGAAGACCACCTGTTTCAGCGATACGCGAGACGAACTCTTCTCGCAGCGCGCTAAGAATTGTAATTCTTCTCGCAGCGCGCTAAGAACGGTAGTTCTTCCCGCGACGCGCTAAGGGTTTGTAGCTCTTCTCGCAGCGCGCTAAGAATCGTAGTTCATCCCTCAACGCGCGAAGAATTATAGTTCTTCCCGCGGCGCGCTAGGAATTTTAGTTCCTCCCGCGGCGCGCTAAGGAATGTAATTCTTCCCGCGGCGCGCTTAGAAATATAGTTCTTTCCGCGACGCGTTAAGGTTAGTTCTGTCTGCCTTCGCGCTCGCGCTCGCGCTCTCTTGACCTTTTGTGTCAGCCTTCTCGCGCTAAACCCTTTGAGTTTTCTTCTGTCTAATCTAGCCTTTTGCTTTTGTGTTGTCTTATCTTTTGAGCTGTTGACCTAATCTGCTTTATGTCTGAAAAGTTACTTTCGGCGCAGCATGCGCACCAACCCCATTGGTTGACAGATAAAGTGACTGACATAATCTTTTGAGAATCTGCTTTTGCCATGCTTGACCAGTACCTTTTTCTGAACCGCCCATGCCTTTTTACTGTTCCCTGACAGCTTTATCTTGCCTCTGCAGCTGCCATATCTTTCCATATCTTTTGCTTTTGGAATCTTTTACTTTTTGAGATCTTTTCCCCTTTTTCTGGATTTATGTCTCCTAGGGTTTTCCTATAAATAATAATAATATTTTCATAACACATCACACACAAACACTTAATCTCTCCTGTTCTCTTGCCCCTTGCTCTCTCTGCCGCCTCCCTCTCTGCCTCCGTCTTCCTCCCTGTTCTACCCTGCTTTTCCGGTAATATATATTATATATAATAATTTACTTATTAATTATGCTAACTTATAATCAAGACTTAAAACAAATCATTAAAAACAACAATCTTATTTATAGGTTAACTTGTGCTTGTTTAAAGTTGGTTCTTGCTTTATCTTACACCGCACCGATTATCAAGTGAGTAATCTCGTACCTAATCCCTTTTTGCTTTTAATGTTTTGGGATGTTCATGTGTTCATACAAACTTAGAGTCTTAAACTTGTTTATGAACTTTAGTCGCGCAGTATCCCATGTGTTGAGGACGTAGACTTGGCTGTTTATTTGTATGTGTGGATCATTAACCGTCTTGTCGGTCTATTCCGCAGTTTTCATGGTACCATTAGATGAACACGGGAGAACTATCGTTTATGATTTTCTCTTTTGTTTACACATGCACAGTTTGTTTTGTTTGTGAGCTCAATTGTGAGCACTGGCAGTCTTATGAATCTTAGAGTTGGTCCCGATCAGATTACACCCTTGTTGAAAACCAGACATACACATGTTGCGCGCAGATTTATTGTTATCTATGTATTGTATTAAACTTGATTTCTCACCAACACGCAAGTGTTTGACGTTTTATTTTAACACATGTTCAGGTTTGCAGTAGCTGTTTTGGAGCTTGTGGACACGTAGGAAGTTTTCTTTATTTTTGACCTAGATTAAAATGTATCAAGACAAGTTATTGCTGTTCGAATATTATGATTTATAATATATTGATTTATGATGATTTATGTTATCTTATGTTTACTTTGCGCGTGCGCGAATGAATGTATTTATTAAATATTGACACCCAATAGTGTCACGAGTAATGAAACAATATGTGGCGCCCCGATGTATAATCCGCCTTTGGTCGGGGTGTTACAGATTGGTATCAGAGTTCGTTGACTTTAGGATAGGTGGTTAGACGTAACGGCCTAGAATACCTAAGAGTCCCTTCTCGCGCATGAGAGAAATCTCATGTTTGCGCGCTTATTGTTAATTACTCGTTATTTATGAATATGCTCGCGCTTGCGCGGTATATGATTTTATGTTTTATTTCGCGATATTTCGATTTTTGTCGAATTTCGATTTTTATTGATTTTTCTTACATATTCGTTTGTTGGGTTTGAAAATCCGAAAAGTCATGGTGATACATGAATAGTTGATTTTCAATTTCCATTTACGATTATGTTCTGAGGTTGGAGACTTGAAAAGTCATGGTGATACATGAATTGTCAACCTCCAATACTCATTTTCTTGTATGTTCTATATTGAAGATTGAAAAGTCATGGTGATACATGAATCGTCAATCTCCAATACTCGTTTGCTCGTATATTTTAAATTGGGAATTCGGAAAGTCATGGTGATACATGAATTGTCGATTCTTGATTCGAATTTGTTACCTTTATTAAGTCTGCATTTAGGGTCATTTAATCTACTTTAACTCTTGATAGTATCTAACTCTGCGAAACCAAGCTCTATAAAGTTATACTTTGCGATAAAACTAAGATATTAACTAAAAATTAAAACTTTTATAGAATGCCTCCGCTATCTCGCCGATTTCAGAGAAGAGAAGCCTCGCGCATGCGTAGACAGCAACGTTCCCAGGAAATGGCCGCCGCGATAGCCCAAGCCTTGAGCCAAAACAATACCTCCAGTTATAACATTAAGTCCTTTAACGCGGGTAACCCTCCAAAGTTCACAGGTCTTGAAGGAGCCACCGTGATGCTCCAATGGCTCGAAAAGATTGAAAACACTTTCCTCCATACCCAATGCCCCTCAGACAGACGAACCCTGTATGCTTCCAGTGTCCTGGAATCTAGAGCGCTTACATGGTGGAATGGAGTAGCTCATGCGCGTGGCGCAGAGGCTGCTTCTAGCATGACATGGGAGGAATTCAAGGAAATTCTGACGCGAGAATTCTGCCCTCCCAACGAAATTAAGCGCCTAGAGGAGGAATTTTGGAATCTTAAGCAATACAGCGGTGAAGCGCGCGAGTACGCGACGCGCTTCCATGAACTAAGCCTGCTTGTCCCTCACCTTGTTACCCCTTCCCGCCGAGCCATAGAGAAATTCCTTGGGGGTCTCCCCATGGAAATTCAAGATTCTGTATGGGCCAGAAACCCAGTAACCCTCTCTGACGCCATCGAGTTGGCCGCTGTGCTCAGCGACAACCATGTCAGAGCAGGAACCCTGTTCCTGCGGGGAACAGAAAAGACCAAACCCACCAAGACTGCCCCTGAACCAACAGAAACCAAACCCGAACCCTCAAACCGTAACAACCTCAAGCGCAGGCGCAAGGCCTATGCGCTTACCAACCCGCCCATTGTCCAGCAACCCATTTACCAACCTCCAGTTTATGCGCCTAACCCTCTGTCAACCTACCCAACACCTCCTGTAGTCCACAACTATGCCTTAACCAATCCAGCACTCCCTGCCCCGCCAACTAAGAAACCTTACACAGGAAACCACCCCTTTTGCCCAACCTGTAGATTTCACCACCCAACCCAAACCCCGTGTCGACTTTGTACCCGATGTGACCGTACTGGTCACCTTGCAGAAAACTGTAGAGTCCTTCTCGCCAACCCAATTGCGCCAACACCACCAGTCTACCCGCAGAACCCACAACCAACCTACCAAAACCCACGACCCAGATCGTGCTTTAACTGCGGCGATCCCAGTCATTTCCGGAACGCGTGCCCAAGGCTACAAGTTCAGATTACGCAAGCGAATCCGGTGAACCAGATTTCAAACCAAGTGACGCGTGGACGAGCTTTTAACATAACCGCGCACCAAGCGCAAGCGAATAATGACGTAGTTAATGGTACATTTTTGCTTAACGGATTTTATGCTTCTGTACTTTTTGATACTGGCGCCGATCGAAGTTTTTTCTCTCGCGCCTTCGAGCAGAAGCTTGCGCGACCGCGCAGCGATTTAAAAGAAAATTTTTCAGTTGAATTGGCTAACGGTGAAACTGTTTTAATTAACTCGGTGATTAAAGATTGTACGCTTAACCTTAACGAAAACGATTTTCTGATTGACCTCATCCCTATGCCTCTTGGAAGCTTTGATGTTATCATTGGTATGGACTGGCTTACGCATAATCGCGCCGAAGTTATTTGCGCCAAGAAGATGATTCGCATACCTCGAGAAAATGGTGATCTTCGCATCTACGGCGAAAAACCCTCCCGCGGTCTTAAGCTTATGTCTTGCGCCGAAGCCCGAAGACTCCTGCGGAAAAGGTGTATTGCATTTCTAGCCCATGTGGTTAAACCTGCTGAAGAAAAGAAGCTTCGCGATATCCCTGTTGTGCGTGACTTTCCTGAAGTTTTTTCCTGATGATCTTCCTGGTATCCCTCCCGCTCGTGAAGTCGAGTTCCGTATTGATCTTGTCCCTGGTGCTTCCCCCGTGGCTAAATCTCCTTACCGTCTTGCACCCGCTGAGATGCAAGAATTGGCCAGCCAACTTCAAGAGTTGACTGCTAAAGGATTCATTCGCCCTAGCTCTTCGCCCTGGGGTGCTCCGGTGTTGTTCGTTAAAAAGAAAGATGGATCGTTTCGCATGTGTATAGATTACCGCGAGTTGAACAAACTCACCATTAAGAACCGGTATCCCTTACCGCGTATTGACGACCTCTTTGATCAACTCCAAGGTGCCTCTTGTTTCTCGAAGATTGATCTCCGCTCTGGCTATCACCAGTTGCGCATCCGCGATGAAGATGTTCCGAAGACTGCTTTTCGAACTCGTTATGGCCATTTTGAATTCTTGGTCATGTCCTTCGGTTTAACCAACGCACCCGCCGTTTTCATGGATCTAATGAATCGGGTGTGTAGGCCCTTCCTGGATAAATTCGTGATTGTGTTTATCGATGATGTTCTGGTGTATTCTAAGACCAAGGCCGAGCACGAGCAACATCTTCGGTTGGTGTTGCAAAAGCTTAGAGTTGAGCAACTCTATGCTAAGCTTTCCAAGTGTGAATTCTGGTCTGATGAAGTACAGTTTCTTGGTCATGTTGTAAACAAGATGGGTATTCATGTCGACCCATCCAAAATTGAAGCAATCAAGAACTGGATTACGCCATCCTCTCCTTCCGAGATCCGTTCCTTTCTGGGCTTAGCTGGTTATTACCGGCGCTTCATTTCGAACTTCTCGAAGATCGCTTTGCCTTTAACAGCTCTAACGCACAAAGGTAAACCGTATATTTGGGGCTCGAAGCAAGAAGAAGCCTTTCTGACGCTCAAGCGTTTGTTGTGTGAAGCTCCTGTTCTTGCGCTACCTGAGGGTAATGATGATTTTGTCGTGTATTGCGATGCATCCAACCAAGGTCTCGGTTGTGTTCTTATGCAACGAGGCAAGGTTATCGCTTACGCATCAAGGCAACTTAAAGTTCATGAAAAGAATTATACAACTCACGATCTCGAACTTGGTGCAGTTGTTTTTGCCTTGAAGATCTGGAGACACTACCTTTATGGTACTAAGTGTATCCTTTACACCGACCATAAAAGCCTTCAGCATATCTTTGATCAAAAGGAACTTAACATGAGGCAACGCCGATGGAACGAACTCATCAGCGATTACGATTGTGAGATCCGGTATCATCCTGGTAAGGCTAATGTGGTAGCCGATGCGCTCAGCCGAAAACCCTGCCAACTTAACTGTATCTTGCCGCGCACCCAGCTTCACTTCGCGCCGATCCAAAGCAACCTTGAATCGCGCATTCGTGACGCGCAGCGAGCATCCATCAGTAATGGTAACCTTCGCGCCGAGTTAGCGTGTGGCGCGGAAGCACTCTTTGTCCCTAATCTGAGTGGAATTCTCTGCTATCTTAATCGCATCTGGATTCCCTTTGATGAGAATCTTCGCGCTGATATCCTGAGTGAAGCACACAAATCTCGATATTCCGTTCATCCTGGCGCTGATAAGATGTACAAGGATTTGCGCATTACTTATTGGTGGCCCGGTATGAAAAAGGATATTGCTGTGTTCGTAGCTAGATGCCTGACTTGTTCTAAAGTAAAAGCTGAACACCAACGCCCATCTGGTTTGCTCGAACAACCAGAAATTCCTACGTGGAAATGGGAATGTGTAGCGATGGACTTTATTACCAAGTTACCTTTGACAGCAAGCAAACATGATAGCATTTGGGTAATAGTGGATCGTTTGACTAAGTCTGCTCACTTTCTGCCCATTCGTGAAAACTACCGTGTTGAGCAACTCGCGCAGCTTTATGTCAAGGAAATTGTCTGCCGCCATGGTACTCCTTTGAGCATCATATCCGATCGCGATGGCCGTTTTATATCTCGCTTTTGGAAATCTCTCCAATCTGCGCTAGGAACTCGCTTGGACATGAGTACGGCATATCATCCCCAGACTGACGGTCAGTCTGAGCGAACTATTCAGACTCTTGAGGATATGCTCCGATCTTGTGTTCTTGATTTTGGAGGTAATTGGGATTCACACCTGCCTTTGATTGAGTTCTCTTATAATAACAGCTATCATTCCAGTATCGGTATGGCCCCATTTGAAGCACTTTACGGTCGTAAGTGCCGCTCCCCGATTTGTTGGAGCGAAGTGGGTGAAACTCAAATCACAGGACCCGAACTTGTTCAAGAGACAACCGATAAAATCGCCAAGATCCGTGATCATCTGCTGACTGCCAGAAGCCGACAGAAGAGTTACGCAGATCGTAGACGGAAGCCTCTCGAATTTCAAGTTGGTGATCTTGTTCTCCTCAAAGTGTCGCCCTGGAAGGGTGTTGTCCGCTTTGGGAAGAAAGGTAAGCTTGCTCCTCGTTATGTTGGTCCATTCAAGATTCTCGCGCGTGTGGGAAAAGTTGCCTACAGACTTGACCTGCCGCCCGCGCTCAGTAATGTGCATCCAACGTTCCATGTATCCAATCTCAAGAAGTGTTTAGCCGACGAGAACCTTCACATACCACTTGATGAAGTTCAAGTTGATGAAACTATGCATTTCGTTGAGAAGCCTGTTGAGATTATGGATCGCGAGGTTAAGCAAACCAAGCGCAGTCGTATCCCTATCGTGAAAGTTCGCTGGGAGTCCAAGCGCGGAGCCGAGTTTACATAGGAAAGGGAAGATCAAATGAAGATCAAGTACCCGCACCTGTTCTCTGCGCAACCTACTTCGAGATAAATTTCGGGACGAAATTTCTTAAAGTAGGGGAGACTGTGACATCTGCCCCGATCCGACCCGACCCAGGTACCCGTTTCTCTGACCCGATCTCTTTCTTTTATGATTTAATATTTATACTTATATTTTACTTTTAATAATAATATATATTTTCCTTCCCGCCTCTTTCTCTCTCTTTCTTTCCGTCGTCCCGTCCCTCTCCTTCTCTCTTTCCGCCTTCTTTTCCCTCTTGTCGCCGTCCCGCCCTTACGCCTTGTTTCCCTCTTTTTTCTTCTAACTCTTTTGTTCCTTCCCGCCTAAGGTTGTCTGCCAGACCCCTTACAAGGAATCCTGCGTGAAGACCACCTGTTTCAGTGATACGCGAGACGAACTCTTCTCGCAGCGCGCTAAGAATTGTAATTCTTCTCGCAGCGCGCTAAGAACGGTAGTTCTTCCCGCGACGCGCTAAGGGTTTGTAGCTCTTCTCGCAGCGCGCTAAGAATCGTAGTTCATCCCTCAACGCGCGAAGAATTATAGTTCTTCCCGCGGCGCGCTAGGAATTTTAGTTCCTCCCGCGGCGCGCTAAGGAATGTAATTCTTCCCGCGGCGCGCTTAGAAATATAGTTCTTTCCGCGACGCGTTAAGGTTAGTTCTGTCTGCCTTCGCGCTCGCGCTCTCTTGACCTTTTGTGTCAGCCTTCTCGCGCTAAACCCTTTGAGTTTTCTTCTGTCTAATCTAGCCTTTTGCTTTTGTGTTGTCTTATCTTTTGAGCTGTTGACCTAATCTGCTTTATGTCTGAAAAGTTACTTTCGGCGCAGCATGCGCACCAACCCCATTGGTTGACAGATAAAGTGACTGACATAATCTTTTGAGAATCTGCTTTTGCCATGCTTGACCAGTACCTTTTTCTGAACCGCCAATGCCTTTTTACTGTTCCCTGACAGCTTTATCTTGCCTCTGCAGCTGCCATATCTTTCCATATCTTTTGCTTTTGGAATCTTTTACTTTTTGAGATCTTTTCCCCTTTTTCTGGATTTATGTCTCCTAGGGTTTTCCTATAAATAATAATAATATTTTCATAACACATCACACACAAACACTTAATCTCTCCTGTTCTCTTGCCCCTTGCTCTCTCTGCCGCCTCCCTCTCTGCCTCCGTCTTCCTCCCTGTTCTACCCTGCTTTTCCGGTAATATATATTATATATAATAATTTACTTATTAATTATGCTAACTTATAATCAAGACTTAAAACAAATCATTAAAAACAACAATCTTATTTATAGGTTAACTTGTGCTTGTTTAAAGTTGGTTCTTGCTTTATCTTACACCGCACCGATTATCAAGTGAGTAATCTCGTACCTAATCCCTTTTTGCTTTTAATGTTTTGGGATGTTCATGTGTTCATACAAACTTAGAGTCTTAAACTTGTTTATGAACTTTAGTCGCGCAGTATCCCATGTGTTGAGGACGTAGACTTGGCTGTTTATTTGTATGTGTGGATCATTAACCGTCTTGTCGGTCTATTCCGCAGTTTTCATGGTACCATTAGATGAACACGGGAGAACTATCGTTTATGATTTTCTCTTTTGTTTACACATGCACAGTTTGTTTTGTTTGTGAGCTCAATTGTGAGCACTGGCAGTCTTATGAATCTTAGAGTTGGTCCCGATCAGATTACACCCTTGTTGAAAACCAGACATACACATGTTGCGCGCAGATTTATTGTTATCTATGTATTGTATTAAACTTGATTTCTCACCAACACGCAAGTGTTTGACGTTTTATTTTAACACATGTTCAGGTTTGCAGTAGCTGTTTTGGAGCTTGTGGACACGTAGGAAGTTTTCTTTATTTTTGACCTAGATTAAAATGTATCAAGACAAGTTATTGCTGTTCGAATATTATGATTTATAATATATTGATTTATGATGATTTATGTTATCTTATGTTTACTTTGCGCGTGCGCGAATGAATGTATTTATTAAATATTGACACCCAATAGTGTCACGAGTAATGAAACAATATGTGGCGCCCCGATGTATAATCCGCCTTTGGTCGGGGTGTTACAGATTGGTATCAGAGTTCGTTGACTTTAGGATAGGTGGTTAGACGTAACGGCCTAGAATACCTAAGAGTCCCTTCTCGCGCATGAGAGAAATCTCATGTTTGCGCGCTTATTGTTAATTACTCGTTATTTATGAATATGCTCGCGCTTGCGCGGTATATGATTTTATGTTTTATTTCGCGATATTTCGATTTTTGTCGAATTTCGATTTTTATTGATTTTTCTTACATATTCGTTTGTTGGGTTTGAAAATCCGAAAAGTCATGGTGATACATGAATAGTTGATTTTCAATTTCCATTTACGATTATGTTCTGAGGTTGGAGACTTGAAAAGTCATGGTGATACATGAATTGTCAACCTCCAATACTCATTTTCTTGTATGTTCTATATTGAAGATTGAAAAGTCATGGTGATACATGAATCGTCAATCTCCAATACTCGTTTGCTCGTATATTTTAAATTGGGAATTCGGAAAGTCATGGTGATACATGAATTGTCGATTCTTGATTCGAATTTGTTACCTTTATTAAGTCTGCATTTAGGGTCATTTAATCTACTTTAACTCTTGATAGTATCTAACTCTGCGAAACCAAGCTCTATAAAGTTATACTTTGCGATAAAACTAAGATATTAACTAAAAATTAAAACTTTTATAGAATGCCTCCGCTATCTCGCCGATTTCAGAGAAGAGAAGCCTCGCGCATGCGTAGACAGCAACGTTCCCAGGAAATGGCCGCCGCGATAGCCCAAGCCTTGAGCCAAAACAATACCTCCAGTTATAACATTAAGTCCTTTAACGCGGGTAACCCTCCAAAGTTCACAGGTCTTGAAGGAGCCACCGTGATGCTCCAATGGCTCGAAAAGATTGAAAACACTTTCCTCCATACCCAATGCCCCTCAGACAGACGAACCCTGTATGCTTCCAGTGTCCTGGAATCTAGAGCGCTTACATGGTGGAATGGAGTAGCTCATGCGCGTGGCGCAGAGGCTGCTTCTAGCATGACATGGGAGGAATTCAAGGAAATTCTGACGCGAGAATTCTGCCCTCCCAACGAAATTAAGCGCCTAGAGGAGGAATTTTGGAATCTTAAGCAATACAGCGGTGAAGCGCGCGAGTACGCGACGCGCTTCCATGAACTAAGCCTGCTTGTCCCTCACCTTGTTACCCCTTCCCGCCGAGCCATAGAGAAATTCCTTGGGGGTCTCCCCATGGAAATTCAAGATTCTGTATGGGCCAGAAACCCAGTAACCCTCTCTGACGCCATCGAGTTGGCCGCTGTGCTCAGCGACAACCATGTCAGAGCAGGAACCCTGTTCCTGCGGGGAACAGAAAAGACCAAACCCACCAAGACTGCCCCTGAACCAACAGAAACCAAACCCGAACCCTCAAACCGTAACAACCTCAAGCGCAGGCGCAAGGCCTATGCGCTTACCAACCCGCCCATTGTCCAGCAACCCATTTACCAACCTCCAGTTTATGCGCCTAACCCTCTGTCAACCTACCCAACACCTCCTGTAGTCCACAACTATGCCTTAACCAATCCAGCACTCCCTGCCCCGCCAACTAAGAAACCTTACACAGGAAACCACCCCTTTTGCCCAACCTGTAGATTTCACCACCCAACCCAAACCCCGTGTCGACTTTGTACCCGATGTGACCGTACTGGTCACCTTGCAGAAAACTGTAGAGTCCTTCTCGCCAACCCAATTGCGCCAACACCACCAGTCTACCCGCAGAACCCACAACCAACCTACCAAAACCCACGACCCAGATCGTGCTTTAACTGCGGCGATCCCAGTCATTTCCGGAACGCGTGCCCAAGGCTACAAGTTCAGATTACGCAAGCGAATCCGGTGAACCAGATTTCAAACCAAGTGACGCGTGGACGAGCTTTTAACATAACCGCGCACCAAGCGCAAGCGAATAATGACGTAGTTAATGGTACATTTTTGCTTAACGGATTTTATGCTTCTGTACTTTTTGATACTGGCGCCGATCGAAGTTTTTTCTCTCGCGCCTTCGAGCAGAAGCTTGCGCGACCGCGCAGCGATTTAAAAGAAAATTTTTCAGTTGAATTGGCTAACGGTGAAACTGTTTTAATTAACTCGGTGATTAAAGATTGTACGCTTAACCTTAACGAAAACGATTTTCTGATTGACCTCATCCCTATGCCTCTTGGAAGCTTTGATGTTATCATTGGTATGGACTGGCTTACGCATAATCGCGCCGAAGTTATTTGCGCCAAGAAGATGATTCGCATACCTCGAGAAAATGGTGATCTTCGCATCTACGGCGAAAAACCCTCCCGCGGTCTTAAGCTTATGTCTTGCGCCGAAGCCCGAAGACTCCTGCGGAAAAGGTGTATTGCATTTCTAGCCCATGTGGTTAAACCTACTGAAGAAAAGAAGCTTCGCGATATCCCTGTTGTGCGTGACTTTCCTGAAGTTTTTTCCTGATGATCTTCCTGGTATCCCTCCCGCTCGTGAAGTCGAGTTCCGTATTGATCTTGTCCCTGGTGCTTCCCCCGTGGCTAAATCTCCTTACCGTCTTGCACCCGCTGAGATGCAAGAATTGGCCAGCCAACTTCAAGAGTTGACTGCTAAAGGATTCATTCGCCCTAGCTCTTCGCCCTGGGGTGCTCCGGTGTTGTTCGTTAAAAAGAAAGATGGATCGTTTCGCATGTGTATAGATTACCGCGAGTTGAACAAACTCACCATTAAGAACCGGTATCCCTTACCGCGTATTGACGACCTCTTTGATCAACTCCAAGGTGCCTCTTGTTTCTCGAAGATTGATCTCCGCTCTGGCTATCACCAGTTGCGCATCCGCGATGAAGATGTTCCGAAGACTGCTTTTCGAACTCGTTATGGCCATTTTGAATTCTTGGTCATGTCCTTCGGTTTAACCAACGCACCCGCCGTTTTCATGGATCTAATGAATCGGGTGTGTAGGCCCTTCCTGGATAAATTCGTGATTGTGTTTATCGATGATGTTCTGGTGTATTCTAAGACCAAGGCCGAGCACGAGCAACATCTTCGGTTGGTGTTGCAAAAGCTTAGAGTTGAGCAACTCTATGCTAAGCTTTCCAAGTGTGAATTCTGGTCTGATGAAGTACAGTTTCTTGGTCATGTTGTAAACAAGATGGGTATTCATGTTGACCCATCCAAAATTGAAGCAATCAAGAACTGGATTACGCCATCCTCTCCTTCCGAGATCCGTTCCTTTCTGGGCTTAGCTGGTTATTACCGGCGCTTCATTTCGAACTTCTCGAAGATCGCTTTGCCTTTAACAGCTCTAACGCACAAAGGTAAACCGTATATTTGGGGCTCGAAGCAAGAAGAAGCCTTTCTGACGCTCAAGCGTTTGTTGTGTGAAGCTCCTGTTCTTGCGCTACCTGAGGGTAATGATGATTTTGTCGTGTATTGCGATGCATCCAACCAAGGTCTCGGTTGTGTTCTTATGCAACGAGGCAAGGTTATCGCTTACGCATCAAGGCAACTTAAAGTTCATGAAAAGAATTATACAACTCACGATCTCGAACTTGGTGCAGTTGTTTTTGCCTTGAAGATCTGGAGACACTACCTTTATGGTACTAAGTGTATCCTTTACACCGACCATAAAAGCCTTCAGCATATCTTTGATCAAAAGGAACTTAACATGAGGCAACGCCGATGGAACGAACTCATCAGCGATTACGATTGTGAGATCCGGTATCATCCTGGTAAGGCTAATGTGGTAGCCGATGCGCTCAGCCGAAAACCCTGCCAACTTAACTGTATCTTGCCGCGCACCCAGCTTCACTTCGCGCCGATCCAAAGCAACCTTGAATCGCGCATTCGTGACGCGCAGCGAGCATCCATCAGTAATGGTAACCTTCGCGCCGAGTTAGCGTGTGGCGCGGAAGCACTCTTTGTCCCTAATCTGAGTGGAATTCTCTGCTATCTTAATCGCATCTGGATTCCCTTTGATGAGAATCTTCGCGCTGATATCCTGAGTGAAGCACACAAATCTCGATATTCCGTTCATCCTGGCGCTGATAAGATGTACAAGGATTTGCGCATTACTTATTGGTGGCCCGGTATGAAAAAGGATATTGCTGTGTTCGTAGCTAGATGCCTGACTTGTTCTAAAGTAAAAGCTGAACACCAACGCCCATCTGGTTTGCTCGAACAACCAGAAATTCCTACGTGGAAATGGGAATGTGTAGCGATGGACTTTATTACCAAGTTACCTTTGACAGCAAGCAAACATGATAGCATTTGGGTAATAGTGGATCGTTTGACTAAGTCTGCTCACTTTCTGCCCATTCGTGAAAACTACCGTGTTGAGCAACTCGCGCAGCTTTATGTCAAGGAAATTGTCTGCCGCCATGGTACTCCTTTGAGCATCATATCCGATCGCGATGGCCGTTTTATATCTCGCTTTTGGAAATCTCTCCAATCTGCGCTAGGAACTCGCTTGGACATGAGTACGGCATATCATCCCCAGACTGACGGTCAGTCTGAGCGAACTATTCAGACTCTTGAGGATATGCTCCGATCTTGTGTTCTTGATTTTGGAGGTAATTGGGATTCACACCTGCCTTTGATTGAGTTCTCTTATAATAACAGCTATCATTCCAGTATCGGTATGGCCCCATTTGAAGCACTTTACGGTCGTAAGTGCCGCTCCCCGATTTGTTGGAGCGAAGTGGGTGAAACTCAAATCACAGGACCCGAACTTGTTCAAGAGACAACCGATAAAATCGCCAAGATCCGTGATCATCTGCTGACTGCCAGAAGCCGACAGAAGAGTTACGCAGATCGTAGACGGAAGCCTCTCGAATTTCAAGTTGGTGATCTTGTTCTCCTCAAAGTGTCGCCCTGGAAGGGTGTTGTCCGCTTTGGGAAGAAAGGTAAGCTTGCTCCTCGTTATGTTGGTCCATTCAAGATTCTCGCGCGTGTGGGAAAAGTTGCCTACAGACTTGACCTGCCGCCCGCGCTCAGTAATGTGCATCCAACGTTCCATGTATCCAATCTCAAGAAGTGTTTAGCCGACGAGAACCTTCACATACCACTTGATGAAGTTCAAGTTGATGAAACTATGCATTTCGTTGAGAAGCCTGTTGAGATTATGGATCGCGAGGTTAAGCAAACCAAGCGCAGTCGTATCCCTATCGTGAAAGTTCGCTGGGAGTCCAAGCGCGGAGCCGAGTTTACATAGGAAAGGGAAGATCAAATGAAGATCAAGTACCCGCACCTGTTCTCTGCGCAACCTACTTCGAGATAAATTTCGGGACGAAATTTCTTAAAGTAGGGGAGACTGTGACATCTGCCCCGATCCGACCCGACCCAGGTACCCGTTTCTCTGACCCGATCTCTTTCTTTTATGATTTAATATTTATACTTATATTTTACTTTTAATAATAATATATATTTTCCTTCCCGCCTCTTTCTCTCTCTTTCTTTCCGTCGTCCCGTCCCTCTCCTTCTCTCTTTCCGCCTTCTTTTCCCTCTTGTCGCCGTCCCGCCCTTACGCCTTGTTTCCCTCTTTTTTCTTCTAACTCTTTTGTTCCTTCCCGCCTAAGGTTGTCTGCCAGACCCCTTACAAGGAATCCTGCGTGAAGACCACCTGTTTCAGCGATACGCGAGACGAACTCTTCTCGCAGCGCGCTAAGAATTGTAATTCTTCTCGCAGCGCGCTAAGAACGGTAGTTCTTCCCGCGACGCGCTAAGGGTTTGTAGCTCTTCTCGCAGCGCGCTAAGAATCGTAGTTCATCCCTCAACGCGCGAAGAATTATAGTTCTTCCCGCGGCGCGCTAGGAATTTTAGTTCCTCCCGCGGCGCGCTAAGGAATGTAATTCTTCCCGCGGCGCGCTTAGAAATATAGTTCTTTCCGCGACGCGTTAAGGTTAGTTCTGTCTGCCTTCGCGCTCGCGCTCTCTTGACCTTTTGTGTCAGCCTTCTCGCGCTAAACCCTTTGAGTTTTCTTCTGTCTAATCTAGCCTTTTGCTTTTGTGTTGTCTTATCTTTTGAGCTGTTGACCTAATCTGCTTTATGTCTGAAAAGTTACTTTCGGCGCAGCATGCGCACCAACCCCATTGGTTGACAGATAAAGTGACTGACATAATCTTTTGAGAATCTGCTTTTGCCATGCTTGACCAGTACCTTTTTCTGAACCGCCAATGCCTTTTTACTGTTCCCTGACAGCTTTATCTTGCCTCTGCAGCTGCCATATCTTTCCATATCTTTTGCTTTTGGAATCTTTTACTTTTTGAGATCTTTTCCCCTTTTTCTGGATTTATGTCTCCTAGGGTTTTCCTATAAATAATAATAATATTTTCATAACACATCACACACAAACACTTAATCTCTCCTGTTCTCTTGCCCCTTGCTCTCTCTGCCGCCTCCCTCTCTGCCTCCGTCTTCCTCCCTGTTCTACCCTGCTTTTCCGGTAATATATATTATATATAATAATTTACTTATTAATTATGCTAACTTATAATCAAGACTTAAAACAAATCATTAAAAACAACAATCTTATTTATAGGTTAACTTGTGCTTGTTTAAAGTTGGTTCTTGCTTTATCTTACACCGCACCGATTATCAAGTGAGTAATCTCGTACCTAATCCCTTTTTGCTTTTAATGTTTTGGGATGTTCATGTGTTCATACAAACTTAGAGTCTTAAACTTGTTTATGAACTTTAGTCGCGCAGTATCCCATGTGTTGAGGACGTAGACTTGGCTGTTTATTTGTATGTGTGGATCATTAACCGTCTTGTCGGTCTATTCCGCAGTTTTCATGGTACCATTAGATGAACACGGGAGAACTATCGTTTATGATTTTCTCTTTTGTTTACACATGCACAGTTTGTTTTGTTTGTGAGCTCAATTGTGAGCACTGGCAGTCTTATGAATCTTAGAGTTGGTCCCGATCAGATTACACCCTTGTTGAAAACCAGACATACACATGTTGCGCGCAGATTTATTGTTATCTATGTATTGTATTAAACTTGATTTCTCACCAACACGCAAGTGTTTGACGTTTTATTTTAACACATGTTCAGGTTTGCAGTAGCTGTTTTGGAGCTTGTGGACACGTAGGAAGTTTTCTTTATTTTTGACCTAGATTAAAATGTATCAAGACAAGTTATTGCTGTTCGAATATTATGATTTATAATATATTGATTTATGATGATTTATGTTATCTTATGTTTACTTTGCGCGTGCGCGAATGAATGTATTTATTAAATATTGACACCCAATAGTGTCACGAGTAATGAAACAATATGTGGCGCCCCGATGTATAATCCGCCTTTGGTCGGGGTGTTACACCCTAGAGTTTTCCTATAAATAAAACTAATTTCTTGGATAATTAAACACTTAAACACTCCCCAAAATCTTTCTCCCTTACTCTCTGCCGAAGATCCTCAGCGACACCTCCAACTCCCCTCTTTGTAATCCGTCTTCTCTTCTTTTCTGCCCAGAAATCTCGGTAAATATATAATATATAATTTTTTTGTTCTAAATAATTTGTTTAAGTGACTTGCATATATTCAAGACATAAAAACCAATCGTTAAACCAATAACCTCTTATTTATAGGTTAACTTTCGCTTGTTTAAAAGTTGGTTCTTGCATTATCTTTCAACGCACCATTTACAAGTGAGTAATCTCGTACCTAATCCCCTTTTATTTTTAACGTTTTGGGATGTTCATGTGTTCGTACAACTTGAGTCTTAAACTTGTTTATGAAATTTGTGTGCGCAAAACCCCTGTGTTATGGACGTTTACTAGTGTTGTATATTTGTATGTGTGGATCATTAACCGCTTTGATCGGCCTATTCCGAAGTTTTCATGGATCCATTAGATAAACACGGGAGACCTATTGTTACGATTTTCTTGGTTTGTTTGCACATACACGAATGATTATTTGTTTTTGCTCGATTTGGAGCACGCTATGAACTATGAGCTATGATCTATTTAGGCTTGATCACAATCTGTTTACACACTATGTTGAACACCAGTTATACACATGTTGCGCGCAGTGCTTTGTTATTATCTATTTATATCTATTAAACTTGATTTCTCACCGACACGCAAGTGTTGACGTTTTATTTTAACACATGTTCAGGTTTGCTGTAGCTGCTTTTGGAAACTCGAGGACACGTAGGATGTTTTTTTTTGCTTTGGACCTAGTTTAAAATATAACAAGACAAATTTATGTATTTGAATATTATGAGTTATGATATGTGATTTATGTTACTTTATGGTGTGTTATGCGCATGCGCAATGAAATGTATTTATTAAATATTGACACCCAAATAGTGTCACGAGTAATGAAACAATTCGTAGCGCCCCGATGTATAATCCGCCATCGGTCGGGGTGTTACAGTTTCATTGTTAAGAATTTCAGTGTGAAACCAATTGATTAAATGTGTTGCAGTTAAAACACAGTCACCCCAAAACTGAACAGGAAGTTTAGATTGAAACATGAGAGCTCTCGAGGTTTCAAGAAAATGTTTATGCTTTCTTTCAACAATACCGTTTTGTTGAGGGACAGCCACACAAGTAGTCTAACGAATAATTCCTTTACTTATTAAGTAAGCACTCTGGATTAACCCAGTCCCCAGTTCAAAAGCATTATCAAATCTAATGAATTTCACATTTGTACCAAATTGGTTGCAAGCCATTCAATTAAAGATTGAAGGATAGGAAATGCATTGCTTTTAGTGGAAAGCAAATGTGTCCAAGTGGTTCTGCTATAATCATCCACAATGGTTAAAAAATATCTAAAGCCATTATGAGTAGTTGTATGATAGTGCCCCCAAACATCAATATGATCAGCTCAAAAATTTTACTAGTTGATATGGTGCTAATTGAAAACGGCAATTAATGTTATCTTGCCTTAGGACAAATGCCACAATGCTCAATAGATTTGAAAGAAGCATTAGAAATGAAAGGTAATTGTTTCATTTTGTAAATTGGCAAATGTCCAAGACGATTGTGCCAATTTTCACTATTTACAAAAGAGTTGATGTCCATTTTCATCCCTGTGGTTTGCTACTTTCGCCACTTCAGTCCAAAGTTTGAAATTTTGTCAATTTAGTCCTTATAGTTTTAAACATTAGCCAATTACGTCCTCTCGTCTAACGGCATCCAACTATGCCATTAGTTTAAGGGGTATTTTTGTCTTTCTCCTGTTTATTTTAAGTTAATGGTTAGTTTCGTTCCTGTGGTTTGATACTTTTGCTACTTCAGTCCAAAGTTTGAAATTTTTTCAAATTTATGTTTAATTTATTCAGTTTTTTTTTCTATAACCCTTAAGAGCATAATCCAAGCCAAAACCATCGAGCATCGACCAAAACAGGTTTACGTTTACTCTGTCGATAACAATAATCATACCCCCTTGTATTTAGTTTCCAGACATTTTCTAAACTCTCCCCCATGGTGGAATTCATTGGTAAAGTGGTCAAGGTAATTCCCTAAAACCGTACTATGCCGATAAAACTAAAATCGTTTCTTTGGTTAATGCATAATAGTTACGGCTTAGAGATTAACATATCGTAGCAAACATTTTGGTCGAAATCAACATCAGTAGGTCGAATATCCAGCATTTCCATGTTTGCTCAAGAAATTGATATACTAGATCGCATGTGTGTTCTTCAAATCATGGTGTTGTTTTTGAATTCTTCGTATCGACTACAATTCTGTGGTTGAATTTGACGAACTTAAGAACAATACCATGATTTGAAGAACACACATGCGATGTAGTGCATCGATTTCTTGAGCAAACATGGAAATGCGGGATATTCGACCTCCTGGTGTTGATTTCGACACAGATGTTTGCTACGATATGTTTATCTCTAAACCCTAACTATTATGCATTAATCAGAGAAACAATTTTAGTTTTTTCGGTATAGTTCGGTTTTAGAGCATTACCCTGCCACTTTACCAATGAATTCCATCATGGACTAAAGTAGCAAAGTAGCAAAAAAAAATCTGAATAAATTAAACATAAAATTGAAAAATTTTCAAACTTTGGACTGAAGTAGCAAAAGTATCAAACCACAGGGATGAAACTGACCATTAACTTAAAATAAACAGGAGAAAGACAAAAATACCCCTAAAACTAACGGTATAGTTGGATGCCGTTAGACGAGGGGACGTAATTGGCTAATGTTTAAAATCATAAGGACTAAATTGACAAATTTTCAAACTTTGGACTGAAGTGGCGAAATTAGCAAACCATAGGGACGAAAATGGACATTAACTCTTTACAAAATTACAAACTTTATTGAAAACGAAGTATCAGCAAACTGCATAGTTGTCTCAAGAAAATTGAGACCATTCAGCATTTCACCAAAAACCTGAGGGCTCTTTAGAAAAAGGGCCTGTAAAACACAATTTTTTTTAGAGGAAAGAACCTACCATCAGTATCAAACATAACCTTGATACAGAAAGAAGATTATTTCTAAAATGTGGTATTAAAAGAACTTTTGATAAAGAAATTTTATCAGTTAAAGGAACAATCCCATACTTACGAACAGTAATGCTTGTGCCATTAGGAAGGGTGATGAAAATTGGAGTTTTGAGAAAAGAAACCCTTGAAAACAATTTTGGCTATGACACATATGATCATTAGCACTAGTGTCAATGATCCATTTGGAAGAAATTTTAGAAGATTTGCAAGACATTATACCTCGGAAAGAATCATGATTGATGGTTATAGCATTATTAGCAGCATAAGTAATTGAAGGGCCAGGTTGAATTTTGTTCTGCTGCAATAAAACCATCAAGTCATGATATTGTTGCTGAGTGATTCCTTGCTGATCATATTGAGTTTGATCACGTTTTCCTTGTTCCTCGGCAACATTAGAAAACTTCTTTCCTTTAGCGAACTTGTAGTCTTTTGGGAAACCAATCAATATATAGCACTTGTTCACTGAATGCCCATTCCTTTTACAATGGTTGCACACCAAAGTCTTCCTATTCTCTCCCATTCCACCACTGGCACGCCCTCCACTGCTTGCATGCATAGATGCAGAATATGCAATGAAATCAGTGGTGGTGGTGGTGTGAATTTCTCTTTGCTTCTCATCTTGCATGAGGATCCCATAAGCACGATCAATGGAAGGAAGGGGCTGCATCATCGGAATGCTTATGATCATATCATAAATCGGATTCAGTCCAACAAGGAACTGAATTAGCCTTTGATCCTCTTCTCTTTTAGCAAAGGCATGAGTAGCCCCATACGTGCAAAAAGTAATGGTATTGGTAGCATTCAACTCATCCCGGTTTGAATTTATCTTAGCAAAATAAGTAGCAATGTCATTATTACCTTGATTAATTAGGCGCAGGTTCTTTTGTAATTGATAAATTTTAGCACCGTTTGCCTGTCCATATCGAGAGTTAAGCTCATTCGAAAGGATTTGAGCTATCTCAGCATACAAAACGCTATCACGAATATCATCATTGAGAGTGTTGAGAATCCATGATATCACCATATCATTGCATTGTTGCCAATAAGCAAAATGTGGTTGATTAGCTGGCATAGTGACAGTGTTATTGATGAATCCTAGTTTGTTATTAGTTGAAAGAGCAATACTCATTGCTCGTTTCCAGGCTTCAAAACCATTTCCATCAAAGAATTTTGAAACAAGAATCATGCTAGGATGATCAGACGGATTAAGATAAAGAGGGCTTGAATAATCAATTGTCATGTTTTGAGCAAAATAACTGTTCGGGGTTTACATTAGGAAAACACAGCAAAACGCACGAAAAACAAGCAAGTCTAAACTTATGCGCCGTATAAGTATATACGGAGTTATGTTCATAATGATGTCATGCTTGTCTTTGGTACTCCGGAAAAGCAAATCTTAATCGAACCTATATTGCTCAATGGATACAATTTGCTCATAGTAAAACTTCATATGGGTTCGATATACTTTTATCTTCAACGAAAGGTCCGGCATTCAATTCGAGTCGAAGCATATGGTTGTCAGGTTGGTTAAATGCTGTTAATGAGAATAGTAATTCACTATGTATAAGATAAACACTGAGAAAAAACTTATGCGCTAGCGAAGGACTGATGAGGCGTATAAGTAAGAATCAACACTTATGCGCCAGAAAACAAAAGTTATGCTCCGTATAAGTAGGACTTATGCGGCGTGTAAATGCAAATGAAAAAAATTGATTAAAAAAATGAATAAAGTGAATGAGAAAAGATCTGAAACTTTAAGGAAAGATTCAGGAAAAAGACATTTTGAGATATTTTGATAGAGCTTTGACGATTAAAAACTCTGAGATGTATGAAAGAGAGATAAAAGAATATGAAAAAGAGGATTTTAGGGAAGAAACAAGAAGAATATCAATTTAAACACAAGAACAAAGAGGTGTTTGGGATTCCTTATTTTTACCTCCTTATAGCTTATGACTTATGATAAGTTAAAAGAAAGTGTTTGGGTTTCCTTATTATGTGAGAGGAAATGTTGATAAGTTACACATTTGTAACTTATGACTTCTCCTTACAAGTTATAAGGAGGTGAAAACAAGGAATCCCAAACAGCCCCAAAGTAAAGATGATGATCAAAAGATCAAGATACAAGAACAGTTGAAGAAGAGAGGAAAATACCAGAGAAATGATGAAAAACCAGTTAAAACGAAGAGTGGGTCAAATAACCAGGGTAAAGTTAAAATACAAAGCACAACAAAAATGAGAAAGGTGTGAAGAAATCTAATCCATTGATCTTAGATTTGAATGGTGGAGATTAAATTAAGAAAATAAATTGATGAGAAGGGCATAAAGGTAATAACCCATTTTTGTTGACTTTCTCTTTTCACATGCAAGACACATGTCAATTCCCTTATCATTTTAAAACGTCCATAACTTTTTCATGCAACATTATTTTTTTTTTTTAAATTTCACCATAATAACAAGCGTTTTTTTATCTTTAATATGAGTATCATATTGTTATATAAAAATAAAAAAAATTAGTGGGTTTTTTAAATTGTGTTATTGGTTGTTCATTATGATTTTTAATTAGGTTTTTCTATGCATTGTGTTATAGATTTTGGTCATTGTGTGTAACACTATGGAAATACCCCATCTAGTTTTGGGCCAAAAATGTAAATTTTAGAAGTTAAAGGGCTAAAAATATCAAATCTGGAAGTAGCATGACTGAAATGAAAATTCTAAACTTTATGCATCTTCGCGTATCGCGAAGATGCAAAGCTGAACATCTTCGCGTATCGCGAAGTTGCTGGCACACATTTCAAAGCTTATCCAGTGACGTGGTGACACGTGTCAACACCGGGTTGACATGCAAGATTGCGGCGCCGCCATGCAACTTCGCGTATCGCGAACCGCCATAGGCTGCATCTTCGCGATACACGAAGATGCACAAATCGTGGCTATAAATAGGCAGCTACGGGTTCAGCCATTCTCATCCCATTTTCACACCAATTCTTACATAGTTAACATCGGGAAGCGTGTTGGGAAGTTCCGGGGTTCCGAGGGCTGTTCTTGCGAAGAAACGAGGTGTTGTTACGCTGCTAAACGAGCTGCTGATTCCGTAAACGAAGCACAAGCCGAAGTGCTACTGTTTTTCCTAGTCTTTGACTTCGACTAGCCGATTAAGGTAGGATTAAGGTTAAGTTACTTTACTAGTTACTTTAAATACATAGTTATAACTTAGTTAAGGGTATAGTCGTTAAATTGTTAATATTTTCCAAGTAATGTTTTATAAAGTAAAGACGTTGCTTCCAAATGAAGTAATGCTATCAAAACTATATTTTTACGGGCACGCAGTAACTGGAAGGGGGATATCATTAGTAGACTCTTCTTGTCTAAGGAAAGTAATTTGTATACATCCCAATCAACCGCGAGACCCATTTGCTTACCTGGAGGAGTTTGCCAACGTGATATCCTTTATTAGGCCAAAGCGTGCTATTCCAAACGTCATATGTAAATCCAAAGTATTTTCATAAAACGACTATAACTATACTAAGGTTAGGTCAGACCTAAGAGTCTGCTGATCAGACCTCGAGTCTGCTGAACTGAATCAGACTTCAAGTCTGCTGATCAGACCTCGAGTCTGCTGAACTGAAACAGACTTAAAGTCTGCTGAATAATATCAACTAGGTACTTATGCATACCTATTATGAATATAGGTGAATAGCATACTGAAGTTAAGGAGTCTGATATTACCTACTGATTATACAAGGTGAACACGCTAACCTTTTACTATCTAAACTGATTTTACTCATGTAATAGATGGGTTGTTTATTACAAAGAGTCTGATAAATGTTTGCATGAGATATTATCTCTAAAATCGTTATAATACAAAATAGATAATAAAAAGCAACTCAGACCGAATACACACATGTCTGGATCCAAACATAACTGATAATTGGTAGACAAAACCAAGTCAGTGATAACCGGTTCTCCAACAGGGTTGGGCTACATACTCGGGGAACCTTTGAATTGTGTGTTTAGGGCAGTGGTACAAATCCCGGGAATGACAGACATTCCTGCTGAGTTTGTGAACAGAAAACAATGTTTGTATTTAACGACTGTTATAAATTGTTTTATCGAGTCAACGTTTCACCAGCATATAGCTGACGTGTTTTTCCCACCCATGCAGGTAATTAGATGGCGATAGATGGTATACAAGGATTGGAGTCATAGAAGATCGCTCGAGATGGCTCGTTTTGAATACTTATAAATCCTTGTATTATTAATATAATTGTTTTGTAAAACTGAAACCCGGGTGTTTAATTCCCGAGAAATTTTGATAATGAAAATTAATATTTCAATATTTAAAGACTTCCACTAAAATGAACCGGCTACTCTGATATATTTACAAAACAGGTACCAACTGATAGTCACACGCCTAGGCCCTGAGTCGGGGTGTGACATTGTGTTATCAAGTGATACTCATATTAAAGATAACAATTAAAACAAAGATTACGTCATTGTGTCTTTGTGCTCATCATTTGTCTTTCTACTTATCATTGTATTTTAGTCATTGTGTATTACGTTCATGTCATTGCGTAATATGTAGTTTCCATTGTGTTTTACGTTTCAGATCATTGTGTTATATGTATTCACCATTGTGTTTTACATTTCAGGTCATTTGTTATATGTATTCATCATTGTGTTTTACGTTTCATGTAATTGTATAACATGTATTTATCATTGTGTTTTACGTTTCATGTAGCTGTGTAATATGTATTCATCATTGTGTTTTTTATGTATTAGATAATTTGTTGTTATTTTATCATTATATTTACGTATTATTATTACACAACCATATTATTAGCATTTAAAAAAACATAACGATGATTTGAAAGACACAATAACGAAAAAAAACATAATAACAAGCAGAAAGACACGATGACAAAAAGACACAATGACGTAAATTTTGTTTTTAATTTTTATATAACAAAGTCATACTCATATTAGAGATAAAAAACGCTTATTATTATGGTGAATTTTTTTAAAAAAATAATGTTGCATGAAAAAATTATGGACGTTTTAAAATGATGGGGGAATTGATATGTGATTTGCATGTGAAGAGAGAAAATATGTACTATTATTTTTATACCATTTTACCTGTAGTCCCCACTTGACATATGTCAATCAACTATGGCTTCTCACACTTCTTATTTTTGTAGAAATAAAAAAACCCCAAATAACCATTATATGATACCATGTAATCGTATAATACGATGACACAAAAAGAAAATAGAAATAAAGTAGAGAAAGAAATTTTATTACTTCAGAGTCAGAATTACCATATAATGAAACAAGCAAACCTATATATATACATAGACATATACGACGCATATGTTATACAGCGTATAACATACATGCGGCATAACATATGCAACGTGTATGTTGAAATCACAACATATGTGCTCACACCTAGAACCACATTGAAAGATTCCATGAGTATAACACTTGGTTTAAACATAAAAATTTATATTTAACTTAAGTGAAGAGTGAGCAAACAACCTAACAAAAGACCTCATATTGACTCGAGCTCAACTCGTTTACAAACCGAACCAGTTAAACAAAGTCGATTTCTAGCATATATTTTTTAAAATACCCACGAGATTTTCAATAGTTTTTCCATTAAAAAATAAATAAATTAAAAACAAAACAAAAACAAAGTAAAGGTCAGCAGAATAGTAGAATGCTCTTTTCATACCCCTCCACGTCACCAATGGACCACCATCGCTTTTTTCAACCGGAGGATTTGCCATTGTGGGGCCCTCCATCTCTTTCCATTATTAAATATCTTTTTTCTCTCCAAATAAAATATCTTTTTTTTTTTTTATATATATATTCCTCCAATCATTTATTCCTATAAATACATTCCACTTTTCCATTGCTCAAATCATAACATAAAAAAAAGTGTAGATAGATATGTCGATGGTGGTGAACTTGTGGGTTCAAGAACTAACGAAGCTTACAGACAAGATCCAGATGAAGAAAACAAATCAACAGCAGCTGCCAGCCAATGTATTCCTCAAATCTCAAACTGATGATGAGCAAATTGTAAAGCCTGCTTCGGTGGTGATGGCATCTCCGGCGACCGAGGAGTGGCCGGAAGAGACGGAGTTTTGGCTCATGGATCGTTTTGCACCTTGTTAGAGTTAAATCTCGACCTCTTGCTCATGTATATTTGTA
This sequence comes from Bidens hawaiensis, assembly GCF_021521415.1. NCBI lineage: Eukaryota > Viridiplantae > Streptophyta > Magnoliopsida > Asterales > Asteraceae > Bidens > Bidens hawaiensis. Next base: position 146,961 of record NW_027505319.1, on the reverse strand, counting down.
ACTTATCTTGTCGGTTGTGTTAATATATTATTATGTATATATGTCTTTCTTCATGTAAAAGTTCGTTTTTCATATGAAATCTTATTTGCTTTGAGGATATGATTTTAATCTAGGATATAATTTATTGTGTTAATATGTTGTTATAATACCATAGGGCATGTAATAAGGGTGTGCGTGCTGCAGTTTTTGGCCAAAACCGAACTGAAAATTAAATTTGCAGATTTTTGATTTTTCAAAATGGTTCAGTTTTGATTTTTTTTTTCGGGTTTGATTTGGTTTTGGATTAAGTTTTTTTGTTTTTCTAATCCGGCCAAAATTGGCCGAAGATATTTGTATTGGGCGTAATACTTGGGAAAAATAAGTTTATGATTAATAAAATATTAAACGTTTGGCCTAAAATATTAAATGCTAATAAAAGATACTTATATTTAAAATTAAAAGTAAAAGTCATAAATTCAGTAATATTTAGTCATCGGTAGGTTCGGTTTTTAATGGCTAAGGTTCGGTTATTATGGTTTCTCTTTCTTTTTGTTATTTCATCTTGGTTCGGTTTTTTCGGTTTTCCTCAAACCAAACCAAAACCAATATTCAGTTTTTACTAAACTCCAAAACCGAACCATCAGTTTCTAATTCGATTTGGTTATTTAGGTTTGTCGGTTTCATGCCCACCCGTGGCATGTAAGCTAATGGTATCAAGTTGTGTAGCAAAAATATTTTTCATATGGATGATGGTTTAAATCATGTGATGAACAACTGTGTATTTGTGTAGATTTAGGAATATGATAGCTCAACTCTTTTCTAAATAAGAAATTATACTCATAAATAAATAGTTCATTGAATTATGCAATCGTTACAATATCTGATATTTAAAGTTGATTTATAAGATTGCTTAAAATCTAGTTTTGGGTCATGGGCATAAGAGCACAAAAATATATACTATACTTGGGAATATACCAATGAAGCGAATGGAGATCCGGGATTCTTTGTCAATGAGCCAAAAAATGAGTTGGTTAAAACTGGTCGGTGAAAATAAGTTGATTAAAATGGGACACAACTGGTACCAAATTCACATGGCTGGCCTCGGCAACCACTTAATATTCGTTTGGAGCACCCAAAATATCTGGTTCACATCTATGGATTTCTAAAGAACAAACAAAGTTATTATACTTATATATCAAGACAAATTAAGATCATCAAACAATGATTTAGCTAGGTGCATTACTCAACACAAGATATAATATCTAGCATTTCTTGCACAAATTTAGCATGCCAATTTACAAATTTTTGAACAAATTGATTACCAAAAATCGATTACCACATAAAGCTATAATAATCAATTCCATCTGAATTTTTCCTTAATCTAAAATTAAAATTTCGTTTGCCAAAATTGGTTTATACACCGAGCCGCTTGTGATCGAACCAAGATTCATCCTTAAAAGCTAAAACATCATGCATGAGCATAACTCGCGCGTAATTTATGCCTTTTTACTTCGTATATGCATATATTTACTCTTAGTACATATTATTACATGGGTTAATTAGAAACAAGACAACAATGAAAAAATACCAGTGTTGGATTATTTCTTAACCACATTATATAATAGTCTCTGTGCTTTGCGAAGACCACTCGGTACTAGCAATAGGTTTATTTTCTTCATTTACCCACATCAATACCTCTATCCCATACTTAAGAGCCGCATCAACACTGCCCGCTTCTAGCCCCGTCACTGGTGAAACATAAAGTTTCCGCCTGGTCAACTCGCTAAACAGTTTCTTAAACTTAGCAGCAATGTACTGAAAACCATATTGTGCTACAGATGCATTGTTGTTATGGTTTGAGCTTTGATCATCATACGTGTGGTTGGTTATGAACGGATTGAAATCATGGAACCATTCACATTGCGTAAGAGGGCTTGCTTTGATCTTCTTTTCAAGAAGATCAAACTTGTTGAGCATTAAAAGGAATGCTTTGTTTTTGAACCTTGGATGTGTGACTATGTTTTCAAAGATGCTTTTGCTTTCTAACATCTTGTTCTTGAGGTTCAAGTTGTTGTCGGTGAAGAACTCGTTGTAAGAAGTTAAGTCAACGCAGTAGAGGACGAGGTCAACGTCTTCAAACATGCCTAGCCATTTACAGTTGTATCCTAGGTTGCTTGAATTCACTCGAATCAGTTCGTACCTGCAAACAAAAGACTGTCAATATTACATCTTCAAAAATATATGTAAAACTGTGCACATATGCATAATTGCATATAGTATATTTGCATATACGCATTTAGACAAAAGACTGTCAATATTATATTTTCAAAAATAAACCTTTAAAATAATTAAAATCTACATGCATTCTAGTCAATTTATATGATAGATAGTACAAAATTTAAGGCGGTTCTCATAGTTCTCAACATATAATTTGGTTTTGTATAATGCCTGAAAAACCACTCAGTTCTTTTGTGGTCAACATGTGATATAACACTAACCTTTGCAATGGAGTGTCACTCTGCTCAGTGGCGTCCATGTAGCTAATTGCTGGTGTTGTAGAGGAAACCGAGAACTCCATTGAAGTAAGCCCATTTGAAGATGTAATACCATCAGCATACAGAATGTCCTCATTAGACGGCTCATAAGTCTCACTCGATATTTCAACAGCCTGCGCAACATCCACAAAACCAATTTCAATACTTTGTAACAACTGTTAAATAAATATTAGCAGTGGTTTAAAACAAACTCATTTTTGCGCGTGTCGAGTAAGTAAACGGGTCAACTTTTCAAGTTTAACCGCAATAACAAGGCATGGCAGCACATACCCGAGGTAAGAAATAATCAGCAACTATCGGAAGTGCAGGAAGTTCATCTCGTCTAGCATAAGTTTCTTGAAAAGCTTTATCCTTCCACAATTCCTCGACTAGCGGTGAATACTCGCAAGTTGCAGCTGGAAAATAGGATTCCAGTTTGCCTGACTCCACAAGTTCAATAAGCCATTCAGAGAATTTATTTAATTTTTCTGTTAAGGAATAGATATTTAACTCGAGGCTTTCAACCGAACTCCCTGCAGTTGAATAAAAAAGCTTTAGATTACAATAGCTGATAGTGGATATCAAATTCTTGAAACTATATAAAAAATTAAAAACTAGAAGTACCAGGTTGATCAATTGGTTTTCTTCTAATCTGAACTGAATATTCTTCTTCAAACCGTTTAAGACCCTCGAGCAGAATACTGATATAAAGATATAAATTTCTTTGGATCAACGATTTGACTTTCTGGCGTTCGTCTTCTGTAAATGGAACTTTGTAAAGAATCTTGGCCTGAAAACAAAACATATTATCAGGAACAGGGTACCATTATTGTTTTGCATAATAACCGAGTTGTTTCTACTATGATCTGCCTGTTTATAAATGGCACTTATACCAGATTGATCTTGACCAACGAGAAGTATTTTAGTTAACGGCTTAACATCAGTCTTTTTCTGCTCCAGTTGACTGCCATTGTTGGCAATTTCTTCCTCAGATGTGATAAAAGATTTTGGCGGCATTGGCAAGCGCAAGATAATACAAGCCGCCTTTATTCCAGGCTGAAACCAAAGGCATCAAGACAAGCTAAGTTATGTTGTCCTAGTCAGCGTTCGGGAATTAAGTTAAAAATATGAATCAACCACATACCGTCTCCCATATTTTGCCTTTCTTTTGGTTCTGTCCCTCTTCTTGATAGGATCCGTTGTGGCTTACCCAATAATGGGGGCTACCTTTGTGATTGATACGCGCAAACTGCGTAATTTGCATAAAAAAAAGTCAAACATTGGCCAATGAATCTATAATCAATATTCACATAAAAAGACATCGGACCTTCAACATTAAGAGCTCTCGTGTAGTGATCACTCGATTGTTGAACTTCACATTTGTTTTTCCATTGCTAGCGTTTTCGGGTATGGACCCACCAATAGACAACCCGGGAGTAATAATCTGGCTAGGCTTTTGCCCGTCCTGCTCAAAATTTCACATTGCTATCACTTATCTATCTTGTTTATGCAAAAAACAATCAAATTTATGTATGATTACCTTTCCCCAAAAACCAGACAACTTATCATACCAATAGCTTCCCGGAACAAGTCCTTTTGGCGGGTGCGAGCAAGTTTGTAGCAGTAACACATCTTCTAACGAAAGAGCTTTGCCATTAACAAAAACGAGCCTATGTGGTACTTGGTTTACTTGACATATTTTTTCATCAAACATTACTTGTTTAACTTGAAAATCTGTGAGCACTTGCTTAAGAACTTTCGAACATTTCCCTAACTGCGCACGCTTGGACTCGTCAATCTGATAACCGATACACGTAACACACTTTCTACCTTCCGGCATTGCCCCCATGACTCTCAACACACAATGACTACAATACTTTGCATCGCATACAATGCAAGACTCCTTCATGGTGAACCGGTTTCCCTTAAAGCAACGGTGACACACCCCGTGTTTAACATTAGGATTAGCACGCGGTCAGTCTTGACTCATCATTTCGGAGTCACCATAACCGCTCTCGTCTTGAGCCATCGCAGTAGACTCGGGCTCAACAAACGTCACCATTTGAGTTCTCTTATCATAATCCGAAATCTCTTGGTTTGTAATTCGACCGTCTTCACTAACACTAAGCTCTTCGATTTCGTGACAATCGTTATCCAATCCATCCAAACAATCAGCTCATCGAAAACTCATGGGAATTATTATTATTCTTCTCTTGGCTATCCGAAAACTCTATCGAACCAGTATCTTCCTTAATTTCCATCGAAACTAACTCATTTCGCCTCCTAAGGACGGGATAAACAACTGGTAATGACAGATTACCAGAATTAGCAGGCGTGGATTGGAATGCAGGCAACATCAAGTGGAAGCGCCTTGGGGATATCGTAAGTAACCGGAGTACTCGGTGGCAAAGGAGTTGTAGTCATCGTCCTTTTTGGAAGGACGAATGGGTAATATAGTTTTGAAAATCATACTTAATCTAGGCTCATTTCGAAATAAATAGAAACAGAAATAGAAATAGAAATAGAAATAGAGACGAGTCAACAAGTTTGACGATAACTCCCAAAGTAAGTGCTAGTTACGGCAATAAATTTAACTACTGACTATTCAGGTCCTTTCAGTTTCATAAACCATAACTTCGGATTTTTCGTATTAATAACCGTATTCATTTGCCCAACTCGGGAATATAAATAAGGTATTTTGTATTAATAAAAACTTGTATTTAACTTAGTTTATAATTCATAACTTTCAATCATGCCAAATAGTCCATAATAACTCTCAAAATCGCTTAAAACGACTAAAATTCACATTAATGAAAGTACAAAGACTAATTTTGCTAAATCTTTCATATCTTCGACTAAATTAACGAAACTTAGCTCCCAAGATATGTCAATTAATGTTCTTAAATAGTCCAAGTCGTTTTCTTGTTACTCAAGATTTGATCTTTAAGATTTTGAACATGATTTTGTCATAAAAATTGATTATTCGGTTTTCCTTAAACGAGTTAGTAACTAAATAAAGAATATAAGGGGTTTGTATTTAATAAAAACATGTTTTAAACCCTAAAATCTATTGAAAACAAAAGCCATCACCTCTATAACTCGAAAGCCCTCTCCTCCATCGTCGGTTTCTTCAAGTTTCATCAACAATTTTAAGCTTTAGTTTGACTTTGGTTTTCAAGACCCCTTTGACCTCGATTATCTCCTTGTTGTTCCATTCATATACCAGGTAAGTTGTCTTATGTAAATTTTTTCTCTATTGTTCAATGGTCAATTACCTTCAATCAATTTCTGAGATTGAGGAGATTTAACAGGCCAATTGGACTCCGACTTGTTTAAGGGCAAATTAGTCAACAAAGTTGACCAGTCAATTTCTATCACTTTTGGTCGGAATTAGCTTTCGGTCTAGAAGACTTTTAGTTTTATCACAATATTTTGAGTGTAATGACCAAAACCCGACTCGCTGTTCGGATTCTGGTCAGCACCAGCTCGCTTATTTACTGAAAATCTCATAACCGGAGTTTTATACATCTGTTTGGGTTGATTCCATCGGCTATGTTCTCGGTTTTGACTCTATTTTATTTTGTATAAGTCTCAGATCTAGTTGGATCAGATCACTCTTCACGTTAACTTTACTCGTTTATTCTATCTCTCGGTTTATTCGCTTAATCGTTAAGGTGAGAAGTCATTCCCCACATTTTACAGATTTTAAACGTTTTGGGGACAGTTACGTACTTATCTGTATTTACATACTTATATATTATTCACAATAGCAAACTGTGAGTGCTGTGTGTTATCAATTGAATTATTTAACTGTTATTTGTTTAATTGTTTATTTATTGTATTTTGGAGAGGTTCATTAGAAGTATAGCATGTCCATATGATCATACGCGGTCTTAGTAACCAAAGCCTGATTCGCTAGGCGATGGTCAACTGATACAACTATTTGCTCATGTTTTGATTGATTTAAACTCACAATATCAGTTTTGCTCATTTTATGTATACATTATTGTTATATCCTGGTGACTTTTCTCACTCAACCACGTATTGATAAATCTATATTATTTTGTACGCATTTTGCAACAGCCCAGCTACCACCGCACCATAATATTGTCCGCTTTGGCTGGGACGTACCACCATCGCTTCACGGATTTGCTTTTGGTTGCCCATGTGGAGACTTCCTAGGAGGTCACCCGTCCTGATACTACTCCCACATGAGCACGCTTAACTGTGGAGTTCTGCTCTCATCCACTACCATTAAACTCCCAAAACGCGTTATGATGTGGAAGATATCCACCTCCTTATAAAGAAGGTTTTGTTCTTATCCCCAACCGATGTGGGATGTCACAATCCACCCCCTTTAGGGGTTCAACGTCCTCGCGGGACCTGGCACCATCGGTTCGGCCCTGGCTCTAATACCATCCGTAACAGCTCAGTTACCACCGCACCATAATATTGTCCGCTTTGGCCGGGACGTACCACCATTGCCTCACGGATTTGCTTTTGGTTGCCCAGGTGGAGATTTCCAAGGAGGTCACCCATCTTGATACTACTCCAACCTGAGCACGCTTAACTGTGGAGTTCTCCTCTCATTCGCTACCATTAAGCGCCCAAAACGCGTTATAATGGGGATTGTATCCACCTCCTTATAAAGAAGGTTTTGTTCTCCTCCCCAACCGATGTGAGATGTCACACATTTGCAGGTTATCATTTGGGTTGAAGCTAAGATGAAGAAACACTTAGAGAGACCTTAGTTAATAAAATAAAAAATATTTGTGTACTATTTTTATTTTGGTAATTTGTTAAACTTTGTGTACTTGATTGAAATTTTGTAATAAATAAATAATTAGGTATTGTCAAATTTAAGTTGTATGATAGTACCTTCCTTGTGAGCTGTGAACCAACGGTTCGTACCCCGGCATTTGCGCCATAGGTTGGGGTGTGACAAGTTATACATGTTTTATATACATAATTAGCACCCATTTATATACATTTTTTAATCATTGTTGTGCAAAAAGCCTAAAACACTGTATAATTTCTACACAATTAACTAAGTCCATCAGTCAGAATTCATTTAGCTATCCATTTTGCATAAGCAAAATAATTGTTTTAGTTCCAGTTACTTGTAATTTGTTTCAAAGTGATATAGACTCAAAATATGTACGTCGAACTCTTGCAAAACTAATTTCTAATCACATACAGTTAACTATCTTTTGTAGAAATCAATCTTTGTTAAGTGGTAATTGCTCCTGTCCGGGAGCAACACTATATTAGTCACAATAACTTATTTTATTTTATTTTTTTTTTCTCATTCTTATACACTCACAAATAGACAGAGATGATTGAATATAAGAGCATTCTCAATCCGTTTCTTAAAATTATTTGAGGCAGATTTGTAAATTATATGGTATGGTTATGAGTGGTTGTGAGTAGAGGATAGAGAAAATTTATATGGGAAAGTTAAATTTGAGGTTTTACTGTAGATACTGTATAATTTTTTAATATTTTCTTAAAGTAGTTGTGAGTGAAAGAGAGAAAAAATATGATAATAAAGGTATAAAAAATATTGTTTAATTAAACAGGAGAGAGAAAATACAGTGTTTTTTAGTATAATTATATGATATATATAGATATAGGGTAGGGAACGGGCTGGGAATGCTTTAACCCTTAAAATTTATAGTGTATTTTAGTTTTCTCTAAATTCTTCTCTATTATAGAGATTCCAATGTGGTGGTATTTTAGAGCATTCACATCGCATTTGTCGTCTCTATATACATAATTTAACTACATAAACATACTTATCAAACAAATTTGTTAATTTTAAAACCTCACACATTCCATTTTCAATCTTTATTTTTATCGTACTTACCAACACTTATTATATTATTAATTTTTCTTTCCGATACACTCATAATAAATTATAAAGGCTTGGATTGAACCTTTGTAAGGGGCTGTTTTTTTTCTCTTTAAATTATTATTCATTATTTATTTATAAAGAATGAGATGGAATGGTGTTTTTGACGGTTTCTTTAAAATATTCTCTAATATCTAGAGATTAAGTGTCTGTTTGGTATCTGGTAATTGAATGGGTGATGGAATGAAATGAGCGATGGAATGAAATTGACGGGTTAATATAATGGATTATTACCATTCTATTGAGATTTTTGGTGACCATATGGAATAGAATGAATTATTATTTTGTGTTGTTTGGTAGGTTAGAAAAAAGCCAAAATAAAATAAAAATGGTGGTGAGTGGCAGCGGGTGGCCGTGGTGGGCTGGGAGCAGTATTGGTGCTGGTGGGTGGTGAGCGGCGGCGATGATGGGCAGGAGCGATAGCTGGTGGGGATGGCAGTAATGGGCGGCGTCGGTAAGTGGTGGTGGCAGGTTGATGATGGTGGTGGGTGGTTGGTGGTGGCAGTGGCGATGGGTGGCGGTGGCAGTAGTGGTGGGAGGGTGTTGGAGGTGATATAGTGTGAAAGATGGATAAATGAAAAAAAACAAAGATGATAGATGGAACGAATTTTAGGTGTTTTAGAAGGGAATGGACATGGTAATGAGTGATTCTATTATATCGACCAGTCGAGCACATTTTTTTCATTCCTTCACAATGATCCATTCTATTTCATCTCCCATACTGCATACCAAACACTACTTGAGAGTATAAAGAGGGTGGGTTGTGATGTGTGGGTGAAGAACGTGTTCTAAGTGCTTAATATGGCGTGTTTTAATTGTTTATATGTATCGAACACGAGTACTTTGATTGCTTTTATGATTCTAGGTGACCGGAGCTTAAAGAAACTAATTTGGAGTATTTAGGATGGAGTGGAAATGAAAGTAATGATATATGGTATGATAGATAATTGAAATACGAAGATGTTGCCGAAAACGGGCAGGAAAACGGAGTTGGAATGAAGATTTTATGAAGAAAACGGTTTTATGGTACTGTAGCAGCCGTAGTTTACAGTGGCCAGCCGTAGGCTATGGCTGGTCTGACGGGGATTTTGGATTTTTTTATTATTTTACTCAATATTTAAGCCTAAGAAACCCTAAGATCAAATGGACTTCATTCTTTATCATCTTGGGGCAATTTTGGGAGCCTATTCCACCATCCTAACACCTACCAATCACCACAATCATCCATGCTTCATCCTTTCACACCAGAATCGAGCTAGTGAAGATGATGATGCAAGGCTAAAGATCTCGTAACCATCTCTGGATGTACGGTTAAGTTGTATTTTGGTTTTTTGGTACTTTAAACCTTAACTTTGGATTAGGATTTGGTTAATCATTCGGTTAGTCGAATCTTTGCTTTTGTTTGTGTGCTTAAACAGTTTTTCGTAACTGAATGTTTTGAAGATTTATTAATTAATTGATTTGTGGTCTTCAACATTTAGGATTGAGTTTTTATCGTCATTGATCCGTAACCATGACACCGATTTCATTCATCAAAACCTAAAACTGATAATCAATTATATCATTATTTAGCCGTACCAATCACTCAGATTAAGTTCTGAAAATCAGCATAGCCAAATATTAGTCTTTTGGTTTATTTATTCAAACAAAGATATTTCCCAATAGGTTTAATTACTTGTCTATCATTATTTAGCCGTGCCAATCACTCAGATTAAGTTCTGAAAATCAGCATAGCCAAATATTTAGTCTTTTGGTTTATTTATTCAAACAAAGATATTTCCCAATAGGTTTAATTACTTGTCCAATTTGCTTTAAAACTTTTACAACTAAAAGTACCAGTGTTTTCACTTAACAAATCATTCAAACCGCTTGACATCGTCTGTTCACATAGTTTAATCTATACTATATATAAAGCATGAGTGATGTGCAAAATTAAGAGTGCAATTTTAAGAGTTTTACAACTCATAAAGCAAATGTTTCAAGCTTCAAGATGGGCAAAAAGGTCATTGCAACATCAAATATTACGTCTGTCTCCATATTAATTAAAATAGTTACAATTTATACTCTTTAATTATAGTTACCTAATGTAAATTTTAAAAGATTCTTACATAATTACCCCCTCATATTTAACACTCAATTTGACAACTTTATTTAAAATTCTTATTCTTTATATATATTTTAATATATTATGCTATAAAAAAACCGAACTTACTATTGTGACGTGCATATTTTTTGCAACGTTTCGATGTAAATTTTATTCAATACCGACTTATCAATTATAGTACAAGTTCACTATGCAATTATGTACAAGTCAATTAAGCCTTATTATAATATGGTTGATAGTTACAAACTTAAAATTACACTCCTAGAACAATCCATGAACCGATTTTCCCTTTGAAGCTAACATAATTGAAAATTTTTTATTAAAATATTATTCTTATAATCTTATGTCAAATGAGAAACATCATAATTTCACATATTTATTTTTGCTAAACACAATTAAAACATGATAAACCAAAAATCACATTCCTTTCTTTATTTTTAACATGACGTCTGTTATTATTATATAATCAATATGTGAAACATCATTCCACTTCAAAGCATATATATTTTGAATAGATGAAATTATTTTCAGTTATTTATGAGTAAAAATAAGGGAAAATGACGAAATCAAAAATTAAAAAATCATGAAATCATAAATATTAAAACCATATATGAGTAAATATAGACGTATTTTTACTTCAAAAAAATGTATACATTATGTTGACTGGCATAAATGTATAATCATATAAAATAAAATTTATCATTTCATCGGTATAGCATGGCACAAACAACTATATAAACACACATATTACAACGATTAAAATGCATGCATTTGTTTTTTCTTATGTTATTTTGTATAAAATGTTATCACACTTCCATAGGAAATGTTCAAATTAGAGTTTGTTTCCTTTATAACTTTATATTAGTATCCTCATGGATGTTTCGTTCGAAATTGTCAAACATATAAGTGAGAGAACCTGATTCTTTACCTCACACCGACTACCAGATTCACAACCAACTACATATCCTCATGAATGTTTTGTTCGAAATTTTCAAACATAAGGTAAGTTTCTTAAATTATTTCTAAAATTTTCATAATCCATTTAACTTATTTAAGGTCCATGATAGCATGTGTTGAATAATTCTCTTACCATTAGATATTTTTTTTAAAGTGATTGCAGTTTTAGGTAAAAAGAAGTTGTAATTGTAATCTATATTTAAATGTGAAACAACTTAAAGTAAAAAAAAAACAAAAGAGAAAAGTGAATACGATATTGTTATACGCCTAACCTTACACAGAAAACCCATCAAAACTATTTAATTTTGATTATAAAAAAAATAAGAAAAAAAAATCTAAATACCCAAAAAGATAGCACTGATTCCTTCATCCTCTTCATTGTCACCTGCTGACAAGTTAAATCCTTAAACATAAACAATTAAATCTTTTTATTGCGAAACCATTTTCATTTTTATCGCATATGCCTCACATGGATATATACCCAAATTAATTGCTTTCTGCTATAACTTTCCCACTTTAGCTTTGAACCATAGTTCAAAAGGCTACACATGTATCAATAAGCCGCCACTTCAACATAATTTGAACCAAAGTTTTGGTTTTTGAAAGTTCAATGTGCACTTTTTATGTTCATGCACTAAGATTGAAAGTGATGATGAAATGAATTTCAAGCCTGCAACATACATTTAATTTCATCAAAGGTATAAAAATCTACATGCCTTGATGATCTTCGTTTGGAATGGAATAGTGATTTAAGTATTTTAGTTTTTAATTTAGAGAGATGCTAAATATAGAATTACTAAGTTGTTATCAAAACTACGTAGTTTTGGTGGGTTTTTCATGTAAGGTTAGACGTCTAACAGTATCACATTCACTTTCCCCAAAAAAAATTTTGTAGCTGTAATATATACTATATTATATAAAACTATAAAACATATTGATGTGCTAAAAGTAGTTTAATATTATTAACTAAAATTACGCTAATCTAGACATTAAGTAATAAATTCTAGACTTTTAAACTTGACTAAACTACTAACCGGCAAGTGAACCGGTCGACTCTAGTACAGTTAAATAAGTCCGGATATCGAACCCACGAGACTATATTAATTACGTTAACTAGCTAAATTAGACTCAACTACAAACACGACTATTTATTTATTATTATTTCTTAAAAGGGGGGTTTACTAAAAACTAAAATTAAACTAATTAATAAAACTAAAGACTTAAAAACGACTTAACCCTAGACTTAATTCAGATGATGACGAGATAACTACCTAGGCTAGAATCCCCTAAATTCAGCTGTTACTTAATCGGGAAAATATTTAGTTATGGACTGGGATCATAAAATAGTCACCTAAGAGAAAACCCGAATAGGACCCCTGACCTTTCTCAAGAGACACAAATGGGTTTCTAATAAGTTTTAACGCACACCAGTATTAAAAATCAAGTTTTCTTACGGTCACCTAATTATTTATGACTTAGTTCCTTTATACGAAATCCTACCTTACAGCGCGGAAATCAAAGGCAGCTTAAAATATTTAATTGATTTAATAGACAATAATTAATTAATCAAACATAGACGGACTCCTTACGAATAACTAAATCTAGCAAGATCAAATAATAAAGGTCTATCAATAACCTAGCACTTACAGATTTAGGTTAGCAGTACACTTAGGTTTATTTAATTAATAATTATTATTCCTATGATCTTATTGCAAATCAATCATAAAATAATCAAGAACACAAAGTAATTGACCTAATAGCAACCTATTATAAAGACAAACAATAATCAAGGCAACTATGGAATAATAACAATTAATCAAACAATCCTAAATATCTATACGCATCATTTAATATAAGTAAACCTTTTACTAAATCATAAAACCATAACAATAACTAAATCCCAAATCAAAACACAACGTCAAAGTAGGTTCATCATAAACCTAGGAAGCCTATAATGTTTAGCCTAGCATCTTAAAATCAAACAAAACAATAATAAATGAAATCATGGCGAAAATAAATAAGAATGGAAGAATAAAGGCAATAAAACCCGGAGTCTTCGTCCTTGATCGATAAGTACGCCACCGTATGATTCCGAGCCTTCAAAACCCCCAAAATATCTGATCTTGAGCTCCCAAAATCGTCCAAATCGACTGGCTCCTTCAGGTTATGTTTAAGGTTGAGTTTAGGGGTGTTTAAATAGGAAAATATAAGGCCCAAACCCACAAAACGTAGAAACTTCTGGAACATCTGCCCAAGGCGCCACGCGACGGCACCTCCCCTCTTGGCCGCGCGGCGCTCCGACTAGGGGGGGGGGTGGCTTGGTCCGGTCCAGTTCGGTTCACTCCTGGTTCGGTCCGATTCGTTTCCTGATGCTCAGGTTCGCCAGTTTAGCTCATTTTTTATCGTTTTTCGCCCTCTTTAACCACGAACAAGTCCCGGGACCTACATTATTCAAATATGTTAGTAGTATACAAATCTTAACAAAAACCGAGCATAAACTAATAAAATATTAAATAAAATATACAAGGGATTTATGTATTTTAAGCATTATATCACATATACGAAAAAACAAAAAGGTAAGTTTATATAAAACTCAATAGTTAAAATAATTACAAGTGTTAAAATATATCACAGTCCCAAACTGAGTCGAGCGAGTCAGCTTGATATTTAATAAAGTCGAACTCGAGTTTATGATTTCAGCTTTAATTTCGAGTTGAGTTGAGTCGGCAGGGCATTAAGTTTGAGTTGAACTTGAGGTAACTTTTGGCTCGCTAACAGCCTTTAAGTATTGTTACCCGCTGTATCGTGCGGGCATATGACTAGTAATTAATAAATTATGAGTTTAATTAGCGCTTTCCGCTGATTCCCTGTGTATTCAATATCTTACTTGTCGTTGCTAGTAAAGGTATTTTATAAATGCTTTTGATTGACCTTTTGATGTCGATAAAAATAATTCCGGTTCCGAGGAGAAATCCTAACCAGGTTGTACCGGCACGTGGGGTAGGGGTTCCGGAAGAGTGTATTTTGTGCACCTCTACTAGACTCCTACCAGTTGTAGTTGCTGGGCCGCAATGGGCTTGAATTAACTAACCCTGATGTGGGCTGATTAGATAGAAGATATTCATCACCCACCGCCTAGGGTTTTTGATTTCATTCTCAACAGAAACCTAAGAATCGAAGATGTTTCCAGGGATGTTCATGCGAAAGCCCGACAAAGAGGCCGCTCTAAAGCAGCTTCGTGTTCACGTCGCCTTGTTCGGGGCGTGGGTCGCCGCTATTCGGGTCGCTCCATATGTCCTCCATTACTTTTCCGACAGCAAAGACGAGCTTGTTCTTGAGTTTTAGTTTTGTTTATTCCAATCGCATCTTGATTCTTAGAGGTAATTGCTCAAAACCCACAATTTAATTGTTTGCTTTATACTTTATTGATGATTTATGGTTGTTTAAATTGCGTAATAATTACTTGTAGACTAGAATATGCAAACGTATGAGAATCACTGTATTTAATTTTTATATAAAAAATATATTGGAATAAACGAAATAGGTAAAAAACTATTTCATTGTTAAATTGGCATAATTACTATTTAATATGCTAATTTTGTTTTCTAAGCTATGGTTTGTTGGGGTGCAAACGAGCGCAGCCCGAGTTCGGCTCCTGAGTCGTTTTCTTAAGACCGGGCTCACTCGTTTTTGTTTATTAGTTGTTATAATTATTTATAAATTTTATTAAAAAAACCGTTAGCGAGCCTAAGCTTGGTTTGGGCTCGTGCGCAGTACCTTGAACAAACCAAAGCTCAAAACGAGCCTTATTGTGCAGCGTGAAATTAATACATTGAACTTGAAAAGTGTTTAACTTAAAAATAGACTAGGCTCGTTAAGGCTTCCATACAAGACTTGACCTCGGGCTTGATACCTAAAGGAGTTTTATTTGAGGCTCGGGCTTGATAAGCTCCGGCTTGTTTTGACTTACGAGGGCTTGAGCTCAGGTCGTTTGGAGCTCTTTTTCTAAAGCTTGAGCTTGGTCCGCGAGTTGTTTTTTCAAGCTCGTGCTTGGCTCATTTATTATTTAGTAATTAATTCATATACATTTTTATTATTTTATATATTTTGAGAAAAACCTTAAGGAGCCAAAGCTCATTAATTCATAGAAGTCCAAAATAGGTTAAACTAAAAATTATACAAGACTTGTACAAGGCTAGAGCTCGGGCTTGACAACAAGCTTTATTAAGGCTTGGACTTGGCTCAATCTTGAAAAGGCTTGGCTTGTTTGAGCTTTTTATTGACCCGAGATCGGCTCCTTAGCACCCCTAGTTCTTGAGTAGCTTGCGAGTGGTTTGGCTCATTTGCACACCTAATGATTTGTTTTGGACTGAATTAGGTAAAAAAGTCAATATCTTAGAGCATGTTTGGGATTGAATTTGAAAAATGCTTATTGGCTTTTTCGAAAAGCAATTTTGAAAAGCCAGTATTTGGGGCTTTTGGAAAACTACTTTTTGACCCTTTCAAAAAGCTAAAATAAGAAAGATTTTTGTGATTGCCAAACATATTTTAATTTATTGGCTTTTTGAAAAAACCAATAAGCCAATAAGCATTTTTTAAACTCAATCCCAAGCATGCTCTTAGTTTGATTGCATTACTTGTATTAATGGTTAGTTTCATTATCAGACCTAAGAATTTAAATTTAACATACTTAACACAGATAAAATTTATAAGTTTTTGGTGGTTTATTGGCAACTGATTAGTGAATGGTTAGAACATATGAGGAGCCGAAGGTGTTATCGACTGATGATTAATAATTTATCTGTTTTGCAGCTATGGTATGGCATGGCTCTATGGAACAAGTGTGGTTTGATGACAAAGCTCATGGGTTAGTTTAATATTTTGAGATTATGTTATGCTTGAAGCAAGAAAATTATTTTTCTGCAATTACATTCTATAAATTTGCCCAACAACATTTGTTACTTGTTTAGGGTTTTATTATTAAATGGTTCATCCATTTCTTTTAGTGGCATGTGCATCTTTGGCTTAAGCGGTATTTCTAGCGTGTTTGATGTTGTCAAAAACCGGTTGTCGACAATGGAATTGACATTTGATGTCATGTGACGGTTGACAAAACTCGAATAAAATGTTAAATGTAGAACACAAACGTTTAATAGTCAAATAGAACATAATTTTACATTTTTTAGCAATTAAACTTACTTTTTTGAATTATTCATAGCATATTTTAGTTTGTTTTCTTAAAAAAAATAATGAGTAACGAACAAAAGTGTATATTGTATTTTACATGTATGTTTTTTTTAACTATAAACTTTTATAAATAACCAAAAACCGCCAAAGCAAAGACACCAAGCAAAACACCAAAGGGCAATCTCCACAATCCGGAGAGCATCCCAAGAAAAAAACAAGAAATTACATTAAAACAAAGTCACAACGATTAGACCAAACTAACGATCTATTTCTCCCCCTATATTTAAGCCACAGAAACCCAAAGGATTTAATATAACTGATAATATTTTCTATTTTAACCTCTTTTCCGTCGAAAACTTTTTCATTCCTCACCTTTCATAAGCTCTGACAAGGTATAATAATTATACCATGCAACACTTCTTTCTCCAAAGTTCCGAGCTTTATTGACTTATGGAGTTCAAGAAGGTCTCTAACCGAAAATC
Organism: Bidens hawaiensis; assembly: GCF_021521415.1. Lineage (NCBI taxonomy): Eukaryota > Viridiplantae > Streptophyta > Magnoliopsida > Asterales > Asteraceae > Bidens > Bidens hawaiensis. The sequence goes on along the minus strand of NW_027505319.1, from coordinate 129,807 downwards.
CAAAAATTTGGGGCACATTACACCAACGACTAATATGCTCCCAGACCACGGTCGCAACATAACAACCTATGAAAATGTGGTCTGCAGATTCACGGCCCATTTCGTAAAGACCGCACACGTTATCGGCCACCCTTAAGTTCCTTCTCTCCAACGCCTCACGGGTAGGGATTCTATTCAACTCGGCCCTCCACGCATGAATGTTACATTTTGTTGGGACCCACTTGCTCCACTTCATTATAAAATTGTTCCCCGCGTTTTTATTTTTTAACATTAAGCATTTGATCGAGCTTATAAAGAAAGCCCCTTCTTTATCTCCAAGCCAAACCCAAGAATCCGGGCCTTCCTTCCAACTTGCAGTCATCATCAAATGTAAACACTTCACCCATTCATCCCTTTCTTGAACTAAACTTGGAACTCTAATCCAATTCCAAGACCAACTGAAACTGCCTCCATAACCTGTCATTGACTTTCCACTTTTTTTCTTTTTCCAACTTATACAAATTAGGAAAAGCTTCTTGTTGTAACATCTCAGGAATACCCTGATCAATTTTGGGCTAAAAAATGCCAAATCTGGAAGTAAAAGGACTGAAAATGAAAATTCTAAACTTTACACGAATATGCAAGACTGAACAACTTCGCGTATCGCGAAGATGTTGGCACACATTTCGAAGCTTATCCAGTTACGTGGCGGCACGTCTCAACACGGGGTTGAAATGCAAAATGCGGCGCCGTCATGCATCTTCGCGTATCGCGAACAACCATAGCATGCATCTTCGCGATACGCGAAGATGCATAAATCGAGGCTATAAATAGGCAGTCATGGGCATGTAGTAACTGGAAGGGGGATATCATTAGTAGACTCTTCTTGTCTAAGGTAAGTAATTCGTACACATCCCAATCAACCGCGAGACCCGTTTACTTACCTGGAGAAGTTTGCCAACGTGATAAACCCTATTAGGCCAAAGCATGCTATACCAAACACTAATACAATCATGATTTCAAAACATTCACAAACCTAATCAAGGTTAAAAACCAGACTTAAAGTCTGCAGTCTAATCAAGAAACACCATCAAGGTGATCATTCAAACCTATTTGTTTATAAGTTAATAATCAGTCGCAATCAAGAAATTTTCTTCAAACAATCACATCATAGGTACAGGTGAATATGTTAAACCTTTATAAACAGTCAAACATATTTATACTCTATAAGGTAAACAGGTTGTTGTCTTATAGAGCCAGTCAAACATTTACATAAGATTACGTGATCTTTAAAACTTTATAATACAAGGTAGAAAATAAAAGAACTCAGACCAAATACACATGTGTCTGGATCCAAACATAACCGTTAAGCCTAAACAGTTAAAGGCTACGTGGCCGCGGGCTAATGGTCATATATAGTTTATCCAGAATGGGCTACATGGCTCGGAGACTTGTGTGTGTGTAGGGCAGTGTTACATATGCCGGGTATAGCAATATATCTGCTGAGATTGTCAAGAAAACTATATTTGTATTATAAGTGTTATTTAAATGCTTTTAGAGTCATAACTATTCACCAGCATATAGCTGACGTATTTTAATCCCACTTGTAGGTAATTAAGTTTGATGGTATATAGCAAGGATTAGAGTCGTCTCGAAGATAGAAGTTCGCACCGAATGATGGCAATTTTGTTATAAAATCCTTGTAATATTAAAAACAATATTTTGTAAAACTTCAACTTGGGTATTTAATTCCTAAGTGAATTTTCAATGTAAATTAATATTATATTAAACATTTATGTCTTCCGCTAAAATTACCCAAACTCTGATATATTTACAAAACAGGTACCAACTATTGGTCACACTTCTAGGCCCTAAGATGGGATGTGACAGGTTGGTATCAGAGCCATCGGTTTTAGTGAATTAGGTATTATGATAATAGTACCTAAGCTTTAACCTTAAGATTTCCATTATTATTATCATTATTATGTAGGGATAAGATAGGATTGGTAATCTTTTCTATCCCTAAGACTAATTAAGTGCAAATGTCGTATGTTAATTATCTGGGTCATAAGCATCAAGTTGCTAGAAGAACTAATCCTACACCCGTTCTTTATCCGCCAGATATGACCAGTAGCAACAATCATAGTTACTATACTAGCTTTTTCGGCCGGGAGCAGCCGACAGTTTCGAATTTGCCATACGGGACTCAACCAGTATACTTGCTTGGTAGCCAACAAATGCCGATTGAGATATCATACGACACAACTAAGAACAATCCACAGTATCACCCGATAGAGGAAGTAGAAGTTCAGAGTATATTTAAGCAGGAAATTTATACCGATTCCTCTAGCTGGATGAATTGTCACACGGATCCAAATAGATGGCATTTCGGATCGCCACCCCCGAATGCTCAAATTTTAACAGGACCAAGTCACCGTAATCCTGTACAATCACAGATGCCAGAAGATGAATCAGATCCTGAATAAGAAGAAGAAGAAGAAGAAGAAGAGTCTCATCCTCAATTCCCCCATATGTAGGTCCCATCCCAACAATCTCGGAACAAGCTAACGAGATAAGAGAGGAAGGACGTTTGATTGAGAAATTTTACACCAACAACATACCTGATGAGGAAATACTAGCATACGTAGCCAATCCCCACTTATATCCTAGAGAAAATGCATATTTATTCCCTACCGCATCAGCACCCACAGGTTATCCAAATCCGCCCAACGCGGTGATGGATGAACTTAGAAACGAAAGGGTAGATAAAAAGAAAATAGGGAAGAAAATAATAAAGAAGTGTGATAAGATGAAAAGTCTTGTCAAAAAGTGGGTCAAGTATTATAATGAGTTGTTATGTAATGTTGTTGTTGTATTTCCTTTCCAAATGTATCATAAATCAAAGTGAAATGGAAAAGTTATACTACTGTGTCCTAAACTATTATTATCTTTATTTTACAGTATGTCCGGAAAAGAGAAAGCTGATAGTAATCCAACTGTCCAAGATAACAATAATGAAAGGACAGTAGAGGAAAATATCCGAGCAATACATCCCCAGTACGTGTGCGGTATTCGTGATATGATTAAGGAAGCTGTTAACCCATTAGTTGAATTAATGAAAAATAATCCAAGTAGAACAGCATCCTGTTCCAAAAGACCAAGTCAAAGCAAAAACGAAACTGTCCAGTCAAAAAGGGAAACAAAGAAAGAAACTGAAAATAAAGAGTCAGAAAAGAAGGAAACAGAACAGAAAGAACCGAAAAAGAAGGAAGAAGCAAGTGTTAATAGCTCGACTGCAGAGAACGAGCTACCAAATAAAACAAAGAAGTTAAAAGTTCAAGAAGGATGTTATTTTAAAGTATTCAAAGTTTACAGCCCCAAAGAGTTTTATGGAGATAAGGGAGCGATAGTAACCCTCCGATGGTTGGAGGAGATGGAATCGATTGTGATCTTCAGTAAATGTTCTGAAACAGAGAAAGTTCAGTATACCTCCCAGATGTTTAACGGAGAGGCATTAGAGTGGTGGAATACTCTCATCGAAGTTAAAGGTAGAGAGAACTTATACAATTTGGAGTGGAAGGTGTTTAAGGAAATGATTTTGAAAAGGTTTTGTCCGATTAACGAAATAGACCAAATTCAAACATAGTTGTGGAATCACCGGGTCATTGGAACCAATTTAAAGGAGTATAACACCAAGTTTTTGGAGTATTGTCGCATTATTCCACATTTGGTCACCCCCGAGTTTAACAAAGTGACTAGATACATTTACGGATTACCAATCGAAATCCGTGATCTAGTTCGTTCGCACATGCCTGCGACAATTGAGTCAGCAATGGAGTTAGCCGGATATTTGTTGGACGAAATGATCCGGAATCATGATGAGAAGAAAAAGAATGAGGAGAAATCGCCTATTGGAGGAAAGATAAGGAAAGTCGAGAAGAAGAAGGAAGGGACATTTATGTACACTCGTCCTATTTGCAAGTCATGTGGTAGAATGCACTATGGTAAATGTTTACGACCAGCCAACACTGTCACCTGTAATTTTTGTAAGAAACCTGGTCACATGGAAGCTGATTGCAAGAGAAAAACGGTTGTATGTTTTGATTGTGGAGAGAAGGCGCACTTTAGTACGGAATGCCCAAAGAGGAAGCCAATGGTCACCACCGCTGGAGCAAGTGGAAGTGGTGCAAAAACTGACGGTCGAAAGGGAAACGCTCGATTCTTTATGCTCGATAGACAAAAGGCAACCGATATACTGGACGTGATTACTGGTACGTTATCTATCAATAACGTTTATGCTAGAGTGTTATTAAACTCCGGTGCTAATCAAAGTTTCATAGACCATAAGTTTTGTAGTCTATTAAATGCACCTCTAGTAAATTGAATGATCATTTTGAAGTTGAAACTGCTAATGGTGAATTGATTAAAATAACCGAGGCCTTAAGTAACGCAACAATTTCATTAGCTAGTTATGATATACCTATACGATTGTTACCCATGACCTTAGCAGGATTCGATGTAGATTTAGGAATGGATTGGTTGGCAATGAACCAAGCCCGTATCCAATGTAGTGATAAGGCGATTGAAATTCGAACACCGAATAGTAAAATCATTCGGATCGTTGGAGATAAAGAGGCAGGAAAAGTTGGAATAATTTCAAAGATAAAAGCCAGTCGTTGTTTAGGTAAGGGATGCCTTGCTTTTATGGCTTTTGTAACCAAAGAACCTGAATCAAAGAAGTTAGAAGAAGTACCAGTTATTTCAGAATTTAAGGATGTATTTCCTGATGAGTTACCGGGAATTCCGTCAGACAGAGACGTAGAGTTTAAATTAATTTAGTGCCAGGAACCTCACCAATAACAAAGTCTCCTTATAGACTGGCCCCTACAGAGATCAAAGAATTGAAGAAACAGTTGGATGAAATATTAGAAAAAGGATTCATTAGGCCAAGTTCTTCACCATGGGGAATTGGGGAGCTCCGATATTATTTGTTAAAAAGAAGGATGGTTAAATGAGAATGTGTATAGATTATCGGGAGCTGAACAAGGTCACAATCAAGAACAAATATCCTCTTCCCAGAATCGACGATCTATTTGACCAGCTTCAAGCTGCAAGTTATTTTTCTAAAATTGATCTTAGGTCTGGATATCATCAATTAAAGGTTCAAGAAGAAGATATTCCAAAAACAACATTTAGGACAAGGTACAGACATTATGAGTTCACCGTTATGCCTTTCGGACTCACTAATGCTCCGGCAGCATTCATGAATATGATGAACCGAATTTGCAAGCCATATCTAGATAACTTTGTTATTGTGTTCATTGATGAAATTCTTATATATTCCAAATCGGAAGAAGATCATCGAGTTCATTTGAGGGTTATGTTGGAAACTTTGAAAAAAGAAAAGTTATATGCCAAGTTCTCTAAGTGTGAATTTTGGTTACCGGAAGTTCAATTTCTTGGTCATATTGTAAATGCAAAAGGAATCCAAGTTGATCCCGCTAAGATAGAAGCTATAACCAAATGGGAGAAACCAAAGACACCAAGTCAAGTAAGAAGTTTTCAAGGCTTAGCTGGATACTACAGGAGATTTATTCAATATTTTTCAAGAATAGCTGTCCCTTTAACTGCACTCACCAGAAAGTCTGTCAAATTTGAATGGGGACCAAAGCAAGAAGAAGCATTCGAGACACTAAAAGAGAAATTAACAAATGCACCGATCTTAGCCTTGCCTGAAGAACAAGATAACTTTACCATATACTGTGATGTTTCGCACATGGGAATGGGATGTGTTTTGATGCAAGGAATGAAAGATATTGCATATGCTTCGAGACAATTAAAAGTTCATGAAAAGAACTACACCACACATGATTTGGAACTGGGCGCTATAATCTTTGCATTAAAGTTATGGCGACATTATTTGTATGGTGTTAAGTTTATAATACACACTAATCACAAAAGTTTGAAGCATATTTTTGATCAAAAGGAACTGAATATGAGGCAAAGACGTTGGATGGAAACTTTGAATGACTATGATTGTGAAATTGTATATCATGATGGAAAAGCCAACGTTGTAGCAGATGCTTTGAGCAGAAAAGAACATGACAAACTAAAAAGAGTTCAAGCTCTTATATTAGAACTTAAAGTAGATTTGATCAATCAAATTAAAGAAGCCCAGAAGTTGGCACTAGAAGAAGAAAATATTAAGGCTGAAAAAGAAAATTGAACGATTGATCAATCGGTTAGAGGCAATGATGAAATAATCAGATTAGGGAAAAGAATCTGGGTACCGATGGTTGGAGAATTAAGGACTAAGATTCTTGATGAAGCTCATAAGTCAAAATATATGATGCATCCAGGAAGTGATAAGATGTATCATAATCTAAAGAATGATTATTGGTGGATAGGTAAGAAGAAAGACATTGCCATATATGTTGCCAAGTGCTTAACATGTTCTAAAGTAAAAGCCGAACATCAAAAGCCTTTAGGATTATTACAGCAGCCTGAAATCCCGATATGGAAATGGGATATGATAATCATGGACTTTATTATGAAGTTACCGAAGACTGTTTGACAAAATGATACGATCTGGGTTATCGTAGACAGATTGACGAAATCGGCTCATTTCATCTCAATACAAGAATCTTTTAGCATGGATAAACTGGCACGTATATACGTTAAAAATGTTGTATCTTTGCATGGTGTGCCATTGTCTATCATTTCCGATAGAGATAGTCGTTTAACTTCAAGGTTTTGGGCAAGTTTTCAAAAGGCTATGGGAATGCAATTGAATTTAAGTACTGTATATCACCCACAAACTGATGGTCAAAGTGAACGCACTATCCAAACGTTAGAAGATATGCTTCGTGCATGTGTGATTGATTTAGGAGGTAGTTGGGATACTCATTTACCGCTAATGGAATTTTCATACAACAATAGTTATCATACAAGTATCCAAATGGCACCATTCGAAGCATTATACGGACGGAAATGTAGAACACTCGTATGTTGGTCAGAAACAGGGGATAACCAGTTATCGGGTCCTGAAATCGTTCAAAGGACCACTGATCAAGTAATCCAGATGCGAGAACGGTTGAAGGCGGCAAGAGATAGACAGAAAAGTTATGCTGATGTCCGCCGCAAGCCTTTGGAATTTCAAGTAGGAAACAAAATACTACTTAAGGTATCATCTTGAAAAGGTGTAGTACGATTTGGAAAGAAAGGAAAATTAAGTCTGCGATTTGTAGGACCATTGATTCGTAGGACCATTCAAAATACTTGAAAGAATAGGACCTGTTGCATATCGGCTAGAGTTACCCGATGAAATGAAAGGCATACATGATGTGTTTCATGTGTCAAACCTACGCAAGTGTTTAGCTGATGAAACTCTTGCAATGCCGTTAAAAGATGTTGAGGTTAATGAAAAGCTTAAGTTTGTGGAGCAACCGATTCAAATTGAAGATAGTATGATTAAATTCCTCAAACTAAACGACTTAAGTTGGTAAAAGTCCGTTGGGATTCAAGACGTGAACCTGAGTATACATGGGAACTTGAATCGGAAATGAAAAGAAAATACCCAAACTTATTTCAATAAATCTTGAGGACGAGATTATTCTAAAGGTGGGGAGTGTGACATCTGCCCCGATCCGACCCGACCCAGGTACCCGTTTCTCTGACCCGATCTCTTTCTTTTATGATTTAATATTTATTTATACTTATACTTTATTTTTAATAATAATAATATATTTTCCTTCCCGCCTCTATCTCTCTCTTTCTTTCCGCCGTCCCGTCCCTCTCCTTCTCTCTTTCCGCCTTCTTTTCCCTCTTGTCGCCGTCCCGCCCTTAAGCCTTGTTTCCCTCTTTTTCTTCTAACTCTTTTGTTCCTTCCCGCCTAAGGTTATCTGCGCAGACCCCTTGCAAGGAAGCCTGCGTGAAGACCACCTGTTTCAGCGTTACGCGAGACGAACTCTTCTCGCAGCACGCTAAGAATTGTAATTCTTCTCGCAACGCGCTAAGAACGGTAGTTCTTCCCGCGGCGCGCTAGGAATTCTAGTTCCTTCCGCGGCGCGCTAAGAAATATGATTCTTCCCGCGACGCGCTTAGAAATGTAGTTCTTTCCGCGACGCGTTAAGGTTGTTTCTGACTGCCTTCGCACTCGCGCTCTCTTGACCTTCTGTGTCTGCCTTCGCGCCTTAGCCTTCTCGCGCTGAACCCTTTGAGTTTTCTTCTGTTGAATCTAGCCGTTGCTTTTGTGTTGTCTTATCTTCTGAGCTGTTGACCTAATCTGCTTTATGTCTGAAAAGCCACTTTTGGCGCAGCATGCGCACCAACCCCATTGGTTGGCAGAAAAAGTGACTGACATTATCTTTTGAGATCTGCTTTTGCCATGCTTGACCAGTACCTTTATCTGACCCGCCCATGCCTGTTTACTGTTCCCTGACCGCTTTATCTTGCCCCCTGCAGCTGCCATATCTTTTGATATCTTTTACTTGCTTTTGATATCTTTTGTTATCTTTTGTTTCGTCTTGTTCTGTTTGTCTTGAGATCTTTTCCCCTTTTCTAGGGATTATGTCTCCTAGGGTTTTCTCTATAAATAATAGTATTATTTTCTTAACACTACACACAAAACACTTAATCTCTCCTGTTTTCCTTGCCCTCTGCCGCCTCCCTCTCTGCCTCCGTCTTCCTCCCTGTTCTGCCCTGCTTTTCCGGTAATATATATATATTATATATAATAATTTACTTATTAATTATGCTAACTTATAATCAAGACTTAAAACAGATCGTTAAAACAATAATCTTTAATTATAGGTTAACTTGTGCTTGTTTAAAGTTGGTTCTTGCTTTATCTTACACCGCATCGTTTATCAAGTGAGTAATCTCGTACCTAATCCCTTTTTATTTTTACTGTTTTGGGATGTTCATGTGTTCATACAAACTTAGAGTCTTAAACTTGTTTATGAACTTTAGTCGCGCAGTATCCCATGTGTTGAGGACGTTTACTTGGCTGTTATTTGTATGTGTGTATCATTAACCGCTTTGTTCGGCCTATTCCGAAGTTTTCATGGATCCATTAGATGAACACGGGAGACCTATCGTTTACGGTTTTCTTTGTTTACACTTGCACAGATGTTTTCTCGTTTTTGTGCTCAATTGGGAGCACGGATTGAACTATGAACTATGAGCTATGATCTATTTAGGCTTGATCACAATCTGATTGCACCCTTGTTAAACACCAGACATACACGTGTTGCGCGCAGATTTATTGTTATCTATGTATTGTATTAAACTTGATTTCTCACCAACACGCAAGTGTTTGACGTTTTATTTTAACACATGTTCAGGTTTGCAGTAACTGTTTTGGAGCTTGTGGACACATAGGACGTTTTTACTTTTGGACCTAGATTAAAATGTATCAAGACAAGTTGTTGCTGTTCGAATATTTTGATTTATAATATATTGATTTATGTTGGTTTATTTATATCTTATGTATACGTTGCGCATGCGTGAATGAATATATTTATTAAATATTGACACCCAATAGTGTCACGAGTAATGAAACAATATGTGGCGCCCCGATGTATAATCCGCCTTTGGTCGGGGTGTTACAGGGAGGATGTAACATCTCGGGAATACGCTGATCAATTTTGGGCTAAAAATGCCAAATCTGGAAGTAGAAGGACTGAAAATGAAAATTCTAAACTTTATGCATCTTCGCGTATCGCGATGATGCAAGAAACTTTGCGTATCGCGAAGATGCTGGCACACATTTCAAAGCTTATCCAGTTATGTGGCGACACGTGTCAACACGGGGTTGACATGCAAAATTGCGGCGCCGTCATGCATCTTCGCGTATCGCGAACCGCCATAGCATGCATCTTCGTGATACGCAAAGATGCATAAATCGAGGCTATAAATAGGCAGTCACGGGTATGAACCTCATTCATCCTACATTCACCATCACAAACACACACTTAGTGTTGGGAAGCATGCTAGCTTTGCCGAGAAGTCTCGAGGTCCGTTTTCGTGAAGTTTGTGCAAGTATTGAAGTGTTAACGCGCTGTAGAGAAGTTTGCCAATGTGATAAACCCTATTAGGCCAAAGCATGCTATACCAAACACCAATACAATCATGATTTCAAAACATTCACAAACCTAATCAAGGTTAAAAACCAGACTTAAAGTCTACAGTCTAATCAAGAAACACCATCAAGGTGATCATTCAAACCTATTTGTTTATAGGTTAATAATCAGTCGCAATCAAGAAAGGTTTTCAAACAATCACATCATCGGTACAGGTGAATATGTTAAACCTTTATAAACAGTCAAACATATTTATACTCTATAAGGTAAACAGGTTGTTGTCAAACATATTTATACTCTTGTGTGTGTGTAGGGCAGTGTTACATATACCAGGTATAGCAATATATCTGCTGAGATTGTCAAGAAAATTATATTTGTATTATAATTGTTCGTTAAATGCTTTTAGAGTCATAACTATTCACCAGCATATAGCTGACGTATTTTAATCCCACTTGCAGGTAATTAACTTTGATGGTATATAGAAAGGATTAGAGTCGTCTCGAAGATAGAAGTTCGCACCGCATGATGGCAATTTTGTTATAAAATCCTTGTAATATTAAAAACAATATTTTGTAAAACTTCAACTTGGGTATTTAATTCCCAAGTAAATTAATATTATATTAAACCTTTATGTTTTCTGCTAAAATTACCCAAAACTCTGATATAGTTATAAAACAGGTACCAACTATTGGTCACACTCCTAATCCCTAAGATGGGGTGTGACACTTTTAAACTTTGACTCCCTGCCCAATTATCAAACCAAAAGAGCAATTTCTTGCCATCTCTTAAATTCCCTTTTATCAAATCCACCATCTTACTTCCTTCCAAAATTAAATTATTTATAGTCTTAGCTATATTTAGCCAAACACCTGAGCTTCCTTTCTTTCCCGACACCATTTCCCGATCTCTAATTTGATTATGAATGGAGTCAATAACTCGCCTCCATAACCCATTATCTTCTGTTTTGTACCGCCAACCCCACTTAGCTATCAACGAAATGTTGACATCTTTCGGCCTTGAGATGCCTAAACCTCCTTTGTTCTTAGGACTAGCCACCCTGTCCGAAGCCACCCAATGAATTTTTTAAGTATTATTAGACCTTCCCCATAAAAACTTTCTCATAATCTTTTCAAGATTCTCCACAACTTTGCTCGGCACTTTGAAAATAGAAAAATAATAAACCGGAAGACTTTCAAGAACCACTTTTATTAGCACCACCCTTCCTCCAATTGATAAAGAATTTGCTCTCCAAGTTGCTAATCTTTTCTTAAAAATATTCATTATCCCATTCCAACTATGAATTTTGTTCATGTTAGCTCCCACTATAATGCCTAAGTGAATAAACGACATTTTCCCCGGTTTGCATCCTTACACTCCAGCCATATCTTTTATCTCTTCCCTGTCACATTACTTCCAAACAAAACAGATTTTTTAAAATTAATTTTAAGTCCGAAACACATGAAGAGGCATCTCAATATTCTATTAACATTCACATATTTGCCTTGGACCATTCCCCAATAATCATGCGTCATCCGCGTATGAAAGATGAGATAAGAGAGGGCCATTATTTGGGGTTTGAACTCCCGAAACTATACCCTCCTCAACCGCCTTAATTACCATATTAGAAAGAGCCTCCATTACCACCAAAAACAGAAAAGGCGAAATAGGATCTCCTTGTCTCATTCCTTTAAAGCATTGAAATTTGAAAGTGGGCGACCCGTTAACTAACACCGAAAAACTAGCCGAGAAAAGAATCCCCAAGATCCAATTGTACCACAACGGAAGGAAGCCCATTTGATCCAAAAATAGAAACTAAAAAGTTCCAATTCACATTTACGTAGGCCTTTTACATGTATGTTTATACAATCGGTTATTAATTATTAGTCCATATAAGTACAAAGATCTTGATAAAGAGAATTTGATAATTTTATATATTGAAAATAATGGCATATTCCTGATTTATATTAATATAATTACATTAAAAATAATTACCTTTATATCTTTTTCATTATTTTTTCTCTCATCTCAACTTACAACCTTTTATAAAAAATATCAAAAATTATAGTGCGTGAATGGTGCATTCTTAAATTCTACTTTTCTCATTTTCTCTTTTATCTACTCACAAGTCATAACCACTTATAATCATATCATTTAATTTACAAAACACACTTACATATTATAACGAGTGAGCTGAGAATGCTCTAATACAGTTCTAAGTTATTTCATCCTATCGATGGATGTACAGACATTTTAATTTCTCTTGTTCTAATTCTGGATCCTATTGAACAAGCTGTGCATGGTTAGAAAATAAGTTAAAATGAAGTTACGTAGGTAAGATGCCAATTACAAAGTATAAGAAAATTTAAAGGTTATATATATTCACTTTTAGATAAAGTAATAACTTAGTCTAATCCTCGAAATGAAAACAACTAGATAATTTTATTTCTTTATTTTTTTTTTTGTATTCTATGAAAGGGTTTTTATCTTTAACATTATATTATAATGTCTAGTTATGATATCTTTATTATCTGAAATGCAAAGGGGCAACAAATTTCGTGTAATTATACTGTATTTACTATTTAGTAAATACATTAACCTATATGTTAAAGCAAACGTGAATGCTATAGTATAGGTTTCATATATACGTACTTACTCCATATAAAAATATATGTTCACGTTTTTAGTATTGCACCATCCTTTTCTCCTTTTCATTAATATATTAGATACTACATATAATTGGACAAGGATTTGCTACAGTGTGCATATCTAGTCCGTTCAGTTATTGTGTGCATATATATTAAGTCTGCTCAGTTATTGATAATAGCATTTAATTCAACTGCTTTGTCTGGTTTCTTTGTTTGTCACATAGTATACCAACTATTGTATCTCACAATGGTTTTATACTTTGACGCTTAATTTTTTATTTATGCTTAATTAACTTATGATTTCAATTGTGCTTTTCTTTAGACGTTTTGTGGGTGTGTGTACAAGACTTTGCTCTAGTGTGGTTTTAAAGTTTTCAAACCATCGACAATTTGTTTTGATATGCCTAATTTATCGTTGGGTACTTTATTTTATTGGTGTATTGTTTGCTATTGTGCGGATTTCATTTGGTGATAATGCCGATTGTGGCTTTATTTGCTGCTTCTAATCTTAATCGTGTATGTTTGGTGCCACGTTGTTATGTAATAAGCGTTGATGTTAAACGTACACCAAATTGACTAGCTAAACGCGTAACATAAATGGAAGGAAGTTTTGTAACAATTAACAAATAGCACCCACTGCCTAGCTAAACGTAGAAACAACAACGAAGGTACATCGGAGCAACGCGCCGGGATAACACCTAGTATTAATGAATAAGTACACGATCTCAAATGGCTATCAAATGTTCAATGATTTTTTTTTTAATTCTTCAATACGAGTGTGGAAAGGATCAAATACAAAATGACTTGTTTTCTTCTAATAATCAAATCAATATAAGACCATGTGTTGTAGAAGATGGTTAGTTAATCAAAAATGATGTCACATTACTACCATCTAGGTAGTGAGACATTAACTAACTAACCAATCGAGTATGTGTTTTGGTTTAACTAACAACATAATTATTATTTAATGTTTTTTAATATAAAAAAAATAGATGAGTAAATATGATTGGTTGGAGAAACATATAACGGCTATAGCCCCACCTCACATTGTCCTCAATTTCACCACTGCACTAGCGCCGAAGGGGCTCATCACTCTTTAACGCCATCCTCCATATGTGTAATGATTTGGATGTTAAATGATGATAATGTGAAAAGGGTTGGCACGTCTCATTCTAATAGTAAAAATTAACATGTAATTTTGAAACTAATTAAAAGTTGCAACTTGCAAATAACTATGAGAACTAAAAAGGGGAATTCGCCCTTTAAGTTGCTTTTCCTTTTCATTAAATATTATTCACTAGTTTTAGATCTTAATAAAACTTTCATATACTTAATTATTTTTTACATAAAATTAAACCATAACATTGAGAGTGTTATCGATAATATAAGTATGACATTGTTTTATTTAAGAAACAACATTTTCTTGAAGTTGTAATGCAATATGTGATACACAATGTGGTTATTAAATTTACACAGTGGTTATCTAGTTTACATGGTGCGAATTGGTATCTTCCAAATTTACAAAGTCTGGACATATGTGCAAGTCATAAATGGGTTTTTTATTACACTAACCATGTTGCGGTTGCCTCAATTTACATGGCGTGGTTATTTATGCGATAATCTTAAGATACATAAATAGACGCAAATACCTCTCGCCCATTAAACTCCCACACACATGACTTATCCTCACTGTTTCCTACTCTTTTTAAACTATAAATGCTTTGTACAAGAACCAACCAATATATTTTAAAATTTAAAAAATTTTGAACTTTACAATTGTTCAAACATTAAGTATTTCTTTTATCACTAATACCACTTTCCTCTCTGCATATACATTTGTCCTACCCACATGGATTTGGATTGGATAGTTATGTGGTTCATTAATCTTAAACCAAATTATCTTATCTTTTGAGGATGACTTCACAACAACTAGTACATGAACATGAATTCTATAAACACGTGTTGTAAAAGCCACTTATTTTTTGAGTCCGGAATTCATAATTCATTGAGTCTAAAAGTAATTGTTGATTTGTTGTATGGGTGTCACCTAAATGGCTAAATTTAATGAATTTTAATTTTCTTGAGAATTCATGTTTTCCAGTTAAGCATGGTACGCATTAAACTAAGTTAATGAACTTTTAGGTAAGGATCAAGATTACCAAAAAGTAACATTTGCGTCGGTATCAATCAAAACCAAACAATTTTAAAGAAAGAAGTTCAAGTCTCTTGAAGAATATGTCGTGTGAGTATCAAATATTAATTGATCAAGATTGAAAGTTTAGGTCTTTTTAACCTTAACTATAACTTATAAGTCATGTTCTATATATAAAAATAAAATACCACTACATGATAATAATGGGTTCATGTGCATCTTGTCATTTGACCACAAAAGAAGGAAGAATCATGGCCAATTGGTCAACAACCGTCAAGGTGATCAACTCCGGTGATGGGCGGCTGCAAGAATTTAAGCAGCCAATCATGGTAAGCCATGTCCTCTCCGGCCACCCTGCCGCCTTCCTATGCAGTAGTGACACCATGTTCGTAGGCTGTCATGTGCCACAAATGCCAGGGAATGAAGAGCTTCAAATAGGTCAAATATATTTCCTCATGCCACTCTCAAATTCAAACAACCCTTTATCTTTGCAGAACCCTTAAAGCTGGTTCTGCACTTCAAACCAAACCTTAGTAGGTTGCACCATTTTGTGGTTCAAAACCAAAAACCAAACTAGAGCTAATATGAATTATATGTGTGTGGATATAATAACCATTTTAGATTTTATTTGAAAAAATAAAAATATACCTTGGTATGAATGTTATGTACAATAATTTCTTTGGTTCTATTTCAATTTATAAAAATTGGATTCACGAACCACACAAGAGCAATGCAAAGATGTGTAAAGCGGTATGCTAAGGAGAGAGGGAGGAAGTCGTTCATTCTCACGAACATTTGAAAACAGATATGCGATTGATGAAGCAGAGAGAAATGATGATGTTTCTTTTTTGTACTTTTGAAGAGGCTTATTGAGGATACTTTAAGCTTGGAGATAATGAGAGGGACAAAAGAAG
Source organism: Bidens hawaiensis (assembly GCF_021521415.1). Taxonomy (NCBI): domain Eukaryota; kingdom Viridiplantae; phylum Streptophyta; class Magnoliopsida; order Asterales; family Asteraceae; genus Bidens; species Bidens hawaiensis. The sequence continues at coordinate 114,035 of NW_027505319.1, read as the reverse complement.
CATTATGGGTATATAGTAAACTTCGAAGTCGTGGCAATTGTTGTACTTAGAGGTATTTCATGATAAATTATGAAAAATTATTTTTATATTACTTTTACACTAGGGTTTTTTTTTTTTTTTGGGGGCGTTTCACAAAGTATTCTTATGTTTTACATATATTTTATATTATTTACACTATATGGTATGGTACACCGATGAACTTATGCTTTACAATTACTATGAAAAGGACTAGGGTACTAACATTTTAGAGGTGAAAGATCATTGTATTCTTATCGAATGATGAGAACAATTAAATAAAAAGAAAGGAAACCTTTTACTTTTCTTTTATGACCTTTAAGATAGCGTGTAATAAAAGTTATTTAAAGTAAAATTCTTTAGATTATTTTAGCTGTGACTCAATGGTAGAACACTCATTTTACTAGTGAGAGGTATGACTTAAATCTCACAACCACCAATTTATATGGGAGATATGAGGGATGACCCTGGCTTGCCAGGGTTCGAGTCCTGGTCTGTCGTGCCGTTTAGCGAGCGTGGGGGTCGGGTTTTATCCTGGGAATCCCTCAATAGGTGGACCGCTAGGGGCTCCGTCCGTCCGAACTACGAAGTACTCGGCGTTACTTAGTTGCTCGTTCCTAAAAAAAAAGGTAAATCAGAGATGTCAAAGTGTGTACTGATTGATGGGTCGGAATGTTGTGGATAACATGTAAAAAGGTTTTAGGTTTTTGGGTTAAAATAGGTTGTTTTTGGTTAAAAAAAAAAGAACATATTTTTTTCTTAAAATAAGCTATGGAGGTGAGATTAGGGTCGTCCAACTAGCTTGTTTGAAACTCGACTCAATTTTAATAGAGCCAAAAACTTAGCTCGTACTCGAGCCGCCAACTTGTGCCACTGCTCGATAGTGGTGAGCAAGAAACAGTTTGGAACCTTTAAAACCAAGGAATCGGAACCGAACCGGTGCCTAAAAACCGCTCGCGTATCTTACCTTACGGTTCTCATTTCTTAGTATTCGCATAAAACGGTTTGCGGTTCGGTTCCGGGTAAAACCGATGGTTCTAGACATGGAACCGAAGAACCGGAATATTAAAAATTTTTAAATAAAATTACCAATCCCCATTTTTATAGGTAACTTATTAGCCGACATCTAGTCAATCATTATTTAATTCAAAATCTTCCTTCTTCGTACCTAACAACCAAGATCAGTTTTGACTCAAGCTTTCAAAATAATGTAATATATAATAATATGATCTTCCTTCAATCTATCGTCACTAATTTAATTTCAACAATTAGTTTTTAATCTGGATATATTCATGTTGTAATCTAAATTAATTTTTCATAAACGAATACATACAATTATATAAACTTGTTTTGCAATTTTCAAAGTTTGCACAACCCATTTGATAAATAAACGACCGAACCGGTTCTGGCACATAATCGATTACGGAGAACCGACTTTACCGGTTCTGGAACCAAACCGATTTACTATAATAGGTTTCGGCTCCGGCTCCGGTTATATTTTTCAGCTATTTTCAGTTCCCTTTTGATTTCGATTTGGTTCTTGCGGTTCTGAACCATTGCACAGCCCTACTGCTCGACGAGTTGACTCGCTTTTCTTAATTATGATACTATGGGTGCGTATACTTATAAAAGGGTGGGCATTCTCATCCCACTCCTATCTCTAAACAAAAAATTACACTAAAACTCACTACATTTTCTCTCTCTATTTCAATTAAATAATGTTTTTTATACTTTTTATCATTATCTTTTCTCTTTCCTTTACTCACAACCACTTTCAAATATATTAAAAAATTATAGGGGATGAACAGTAACTTTTCAAATATACAGAAAAAATACTACTTTTTCTAAATATAAGAACTCTCCACTCATAATATCCTGAATCACTCTCTAAATTATAAAAACATCACTCACATAAAATAAGGGGTTGGATGAGAATGCTCTCGTAACAAATTAACAACAATTTAATATTATAAAAAGTACAAGAAAATATAATATTAAACTACTAAATATTATTATACAAGGAAATGAACTAACTTACACAAATCAATAAGCGAGCTACTCGAACTAAACCGGTTCGAGTTTTTATATGGCGAGCGACCTTGTTAGCAATGGTCAAAACGGCATTATATCATGTCTCTTATTGAATAATATAGCTTGAAATGATAGTCTTGAAGGAGTGGGAAATGTCTAATAATGCAATCCAGTTTGACTTGATATTTTTAATCGAGCTAAAAGTAAAAACTAAGCTCATATACTCGCCTCCAGCTCGATGATTCACTTGTTTTGCTTAATTTTAATGTTTTGTATATTTAATTTCTAAAAAGACTATAACAGTAAGTTAACAAAATTTGATATTATGAAACCTACTAGATAGTGGCGGATTTAGATATAAATCTCAGGGTTAACATTTAAAATTTTTTTTGCCGTATTTTATACAATGTAAACGAAAAAAATAGAAACACGATACTTGGGGTGCAAGTTTCTCCTATTCGGTTTTTGAAAGGTTGAAATCGAGCCATTACATGTTCTTTTACTTTATTGAACGTTTCTCTTTGGACTACACAAATTAAAACATTGTTCAAATACTCATCACTCATTCGTTACGCAAACCCGTATTGATAAGCTTCATTTTAGAAAAACATATTTCAACGGCTGCGGTTGCAATTGGTAAAACCAACGTTAGCTTTAATTTTTGGCAAACCAAAGGAAAAGTGGTGTGCTTTTCGGTTTCCACCATTATAGGAGCAAGGTCATGCATTCATCCAAATTTGCAAATTTATCATCTTCCTTTAAAGTGTGATAAAAGATCGTACGATCACCCGAAATACACTCTCTTTATTCATTACCAAAATCATTTAGATACAATTCCGAAACTGCCACTATCTTAGATATGTCAAACTTGAAAAACGAATCTCAAGATTTAAACCAGGCATATTTTCTAACAAACTAGTTGAGACCTCATTAAGAGCATGCTTAGGATTGAGTTTGAAAAATGCTTATTAACTTTTTCAAAAAAGCCATTTTTAAAAGACAGGATTTGGGGCATTTAGAAAAACTGTATTTTAACCTTTTCAAAAAGCTAAAATAAAAAGGATTTTCGTGATTGTCAAACACATTTTAATTTATTGCTTTTTTGAAAACACCAATAAGCATTTTTCAAACTTAATCCCAAACATGCTCTAATTCTATTTCCAAGTTCTTGAATTTGCATATCCAAAACCGTATAAAAAATTTCGACCTCAAAAGATGATTCTTTTTAGCCTGTTTATGTTTTATGCTTATCTTCAAACAAAAGAAAAAAAAATGATTATTGGTTTCTATTTGTTTTGGGCTATAAATTTGTTTGGGTTTTATTTGATTGAACTTTTTAAAAATGATAATTCTGTTGAGCATGTTTCTATTTGAATCTACTTCTGTTTAATATTTTTCGTTGAAACAAAAGAACAAAATATTAGTTGTTTTTATTGCTTTGGGCTATAAATTTGTTTGGGCTTTATTTAATTTGAAGTTTTGAACTTTTAAATTGGTTAGTCTTTAAACAAGTAGGGGTAATATAATATTTTTTCAGTGATAACGAAATACAAAAATCGACTAAAAGAAAAAACGTTTACATTGCCGATGAAAGTTGAGGGGTAATAGATGCTATCCCTAACTATTAACTACATCCGCCACTGCTACTAGATGTCAATATACAAGAACGTGAATTAAGTTAAACCGGCCAACAAGCAAGTTACTCGAAATAAATCAGCTCAAGATATATGACAAGCTACCTTCAACTTGAATTTGGATTGAATATTTACACGACCTAGCGAGGTCGAGTCAAATATACTCGAGTTTCTATAGCTAATGTAAATTTGTACTATATCCAAATTAAAGGGGCTAAGCTATGTATCCATACCAAAAGGGTTTAATTGTACTATTATCCATACTTTTTTTTAACAAAATATAATTTTATGAAAAATCTAGCAAGTGGCTAGAAAATCACCAACAATATCAAGAAAAAAACAAGACAACCTACGAAATAAAAGAGCAAATACATGAATTATATTAGAAACCTGTATCAATCCTTCCATGATAACCCAAACTTTTTAGATTTATTCTTTATCTATTGATAACCGATATCGTTTTGATTTCTTCCACCAAGCCGGTCATGTGTATCGGTAGACCATCTTCGAGAATTACTAAAATATTTTAGGCCGAAGACGAAAACTATTTTGGACCTTAAATAAAAGAAGTATTTTGTTGGGTTTAAATAATTTAAATTTTAAATGGGCATACTTGGTTATTTTTAGGTTATGTAAAAAACTTTTGTATAAAAATAGACTTAAACATATCTCAAAATTTACTATAACCCACAACCTTTTGGTTCAGAGTCATGCCCCTTTGCTATTAGGCCAAACTAGTTGTTATGTAGTTGAGTTTAAACATTAAATATACATACTGTTTTTTTTTAATAAAAATACATATAATTTTTTTTTTAAATTTCGGGCCTAGCGGGGAGCCGTCGACCACCCAACCCCCCCCCCCCCCCCCGGCCAACCCCACATTAGGACCGGCCTTGTATCGGAGTTCCATTATGGACTAACGCATTACGTTTCTTCCATATACCAAATCAACACAAAACACACCGCGTGGAACACTTTAGCTTTGTCTTTTGGGAATGTCGAATAATTATGCAAATCCACCAAATCCCGAGCACAAAAAGCATAAATCAATGGAACCTTACACCATTGCGAAATCAAAATCCAAATCGCCTGCGCCAGCCCACAAGAAATAAGCACACGATCTACCGATTCCTCCGCATCGCATACCAGACACATCAATGACCCAACCGAAATATTTCTTTTCACCAACTCCATGGACGCCGGTAACCTATTAAGAATAGCCCTCCACACGACAAAGACAAAGCCTGCTTTTATCCATAGTAAAGGCACTTATTTTTATTTTTTTGTTATTATTATTATTTGCCCAAACTTATTTGAAGTTACCCAGCTTGAAATATTTATCACCTTATATACACACTTTGGTTGAACATCAGTAGGCTTTTGAAGAACAACTTCAAGAAAGATAACATAATTGGAACAAAAATTTCAACTTCTTGACATGTTGCAAAACTAAAACTAAAACTAAATAACAATATACATGAAATATCATCAAACTCATCTCTTGCTGTTGGAAAATTTACATAAGTGCAAGAGAACAAAAAATGACACTCACATCAAACTCCAAACATAATCATCAAAAAACACTCATCATAGCAAACTCAGTCACAATAACCACCACCACTAACCCTCAAAAATCTTGTGTCATCGTCTCGGTGCGACCCACATTCAATCTTTACTTAGCTAAATCAGGGGCAAGTAGATACCGAAAAGTGAAGTCGTGCGGGACCCACTCAAATTTCTTCAGTGATTTTCCTTTCTGAATCGACTTGAAGCTTGTTTGGTAAAACTCGGGCACTGAGTGTTCAATCATGTCCACTAAACCAGTGTGACATAAACCGGATTCTTTTGCATAAAGATCAACAAGTTTTGGGAGATAAATCTTTTGCCCTTTTTGTATCTTGAAATTATTGTGAACATACTCTTCTTTGGCAATTTCGAGCTCTTGGAAAACGCTTTTTGGTGTATATATGCGCACCTGGATCATAAAATTGACTTAAAAGGTGTTAAAATAATGTTGTTTGAAGGTTTAAAATTAGTGTACCATGGGGTCAGAATGGCTTCCTGAACAAAGAGCAAAGTATGCAAGAGGTTGCGGGTGCTTCATTGCGTATGCTTTTCGGGCATCTCTCGACTTGTACTTTGGACTTGGAAATAACAAAGATTGAAACCACTAGAAGAAGAAGAAGAAAAATCATTAGTCTCCATGTTTTTTCTTAGTGACCATGGGAACCTGTTAGGGCTTTTCTAGCCTCATCGGTGGTGTTAAATGGATCGAGTTGGTGGGTCCAACCTGACACAAACCCGAACACAACACAAACCTGTTAAGAGTATAAACGGTACGGGTTGAACCATGAACCCGTTTAGCTAAAGGGGCTGCGTTCGTGTTAAGCGTTAACTCGCCGGGTTCATGGGTTGACCTGTTCAATACATTTATTTTTTATTTTGTATTTTCAAAATGATCTTAAATCAAATTGATTTGGTATTTAAGTCAAAATTTAAAACTTAGAAGAGAAATTAGCATAAGATTTTATTATTATGCTGTAATTTTGAAGTACTCAAATGCAATTGAAAAATTCAGGTTACACGGCTTAGTTGGTGTTAACCCGCCAGAATTCATGTTGTGTTCAGGTTCATATGTCTAACACGATTTTTGGGTTCACGAACCTATTTAAGGTTAAGGTTGAGGCTTCCACCTTCAAATCACTACAACTTAAAGAAAGAAAAAAAAATAAACAAACATACTTGTCCGGGTTGAGGTGGTCTGCATCCCAGTATTGTACTCTGTATATCTCCAACACTAAGCTTTTGACCACCAATATTATAAGCAGCCTGTATTATTTAAAATACACTTTACATTACAATAATTAAAAAACATGTCATATTCACATAATCATGAAATGTGAAATGCCTAAAATAACCTTTAGGGCTAATGATATCCTCTTGAGAGCACCGCGAGGCGTTCCATGAACCAAAAATGCCTGTAACGGGACATGAAAATGTTATATAATTCAAATGTCGGACCTTTTGACTAAAAAGTCAAACTTCTGTTTTACAACATTTTAACACTGAATCGGAATATATATATATATATAAATTATTGTAAAGATGAAGAAAAGTTTACATGCATCACGAGTGCATTGTGTATGTTGATCCAAAACGCCAGCTTTTCTTCGTGTTTCAATTTTCTAGGGTCAACTTGTTCCAACTGTAATATAAGAGACCTGTAAAATGATATGTTTAGGGGTTTTATACTTTCTAAATATGCAATAAAGAAAGCGTGACTGATTCTTGAGCTGTCATAATTAAATATTTAATATTGCAAATCAATTGTTATTTGTGCATAATGCCATAAGAACACAATAGTTTGCAATCATGAGCAAATTGAACGAATTATAGAATTGGGTATGCATTAAACTAAAATAACCGACCCGAAATAACCAAAACCGACGGTTTGGTTTTATGTTTTCTCCGAAACCGAATTTTTTGTCGGTTCTGGCTTTGCATGTACCTGAACTGAACTGACTCTTATAACTGAACTGAAACCAAAAAAACCAACTTTTGTTATTGAATCTATGGATTATAACTTTGAGGCCCAAATAGCAAAAGTTGAAACTGAACAGTTTTCAAAAATGCAAATACCAATTTTTTGGTTTGAGCCCAAAACCGACTCAAACCGACACATTTACTTAGCGCTTAATGCAGTAGTTTGCTTGCAATGAAAAATCAAACGCTGGATACGGGTCAAACGGTCAAAGTGATCAATAAACTTGCCTGAAATGTTGCTGCTTATGCTCAACACTACTTAGCCTCTGAGTACTTTTGCAAAAACCTTGAACTTCAAGTGTAGTGAAGTAGGGTCCACTGAACTCCATTGACCCTTCACAATGTGGGCTCCACATGCTAAACTGGTCAAGTGGGGAAGAATCACTGGGCGGTGACGGGAATGATATGGGCGATGAAGGGAATTCATGATTGAACAACGGTGGTTCCGCAATTTGACCGTAAATGCTCGCAATGCACCTGATCATTTCCTCAGAAAGACCGTTTGCCGACATTCTAATATTATCGGAAATACAACCGCCAAGATGCTCAGCCAAACTAACACTTGAATGATCATCCTTAGCAAACTGGTAGATATCAAGATAAATAAGTCATATCACTCCTGATCATGATTCATGTTAAGTTTAATTATTAGTAGCTTCCGTTGACATTTAGCTGTGTTTTAGCCCACGGGCAGGGTGTGCATGAAACTGAAAAAACCGAACTGTAACCGAAAAACCAAATCCAACACAAAAACGACGGCGTGGTTTTATGTATTACTGAAAACCAAAATTTCGGTTCAGTTTTGCATGCAAATACAACCGAAAAAAACAATCAGTAGCCGAAACAAAAACCAATGTTTTGATTTTATGTGTTAGTAAATACCTAACTTTTGGCTCACTAAGGGTTTTGAAGGTATATTAAACTGAAAAAACTGAAATGGTCCAAATTTACAGATTTTCATTGTTTTAATGTTAATCAATTTATAAAAATTAAATAAATAGTGTACCCCAAATATAATAGCCGAAATGTATGATAATCAATTATTCATTAATTAACAAAAATATTTTAAGCCCAAATTCATTATTTTTGGCCAAATTACTTTCAACCCAAAATTTTCGAACCCAAATGGACAAATGGTACAACTGTATGGTTTTCAAAAACCGAATTTTCCATGACTTTTACCTTGACCATAACATAATTGATCTAATAACTGCTTAATGATAAGATTAAACGGTATACCTCTAACATTCCCAATGGTAAGGAATGATATGAATCAACCGCTTGATTCACCGCCATATAAAGAGGCGGAGTTCTGTACGAAAGTGACGAGTGGCTTCGATTAACATCAGAATCTTGCATTGGTTGTGATTCCAAAACGGGACAACATTCTTTTGATGGATTATCAACCGAGGCCCGAGCTGGCATACAATTGGTCTCGGTTGGAGTTACAGACTGCTGCTTCTTTTGAAAAGTTTTACGGTACAACGAGAGAAGATATTTCTCCAAATGCTTAACTTCAAACTCCAAGATCGATATTTCCTTAATTAGATCCTTAGAAGACTGAACTCAAAACACAAAATGGACACATTAAAACCATGAACATGTTTAACCAAAATATATAATTATATATTATATCCAAAATTCATAATTCTTACCTTTGTAAGCGAGGCTTCATCGATAGGATCTTGAAAGAAAGGTTGACTAGTACTCGCCTTCTCTAGCTCGCTTCGAATCACAAGTTGGTCCTCAAGTTGTTTCTGGAGTTGTTCAATCTACATACACACATATATACATAATTGAGCTTATAATAACACTCACAAATGCTTTTAACAAAAAAAAAAACAAAAAACAAAAATAAAAACCTCTTCTTTTAGGGAGTTTTTAACCTCATCACCACTCTTCATCTGCTCCATGACCTATTGAAACAAGTTAATTCTATCATTAACTATCAAACATTGTAGCAATTTTACACATATTAATAATGAAATTTCTCACCTTTTTTGGTTGAGATACATTAAAAGTAAAGTCCTTATCATCATGGATTCTTCTATTACCAAGATCACTGTCAATTTCAACAACAACTCATCAAAACAATATGCCCACATTAATATTGCTAAATATAAATAAGGTTATATATACCTTTTTTTGCGTTTATGGCTTGAACCACCAAAACCCATTTTCACTTTCAACACCTTCAAACTAACTAACTCTATAATAATAATAATAATAATAATAATAATAATAATAATAATAATAATCAAATTCACGATCCCAAGTTTCAGGTATCCTTAAAACTTTAAAGAAACACCATTAACAACGACAAAAAAAAAACACACACACACACAATCTGACAAAACCACCAGAATTAAATATCAAAATCATCCAAAACCACCAAATTGCATAGATCACGACACCTAAAACACCAACATTAATGGAGATTCCATTTGGGTTTCCACCAATTAGACCAATTTTCGCAGTCACGGGCCGTGCTAAAATTCTCACTGGAAACCGAACGATTGAAGCTGAAATTAAAAGGGTTGATTGGAACTCAGTGATGGTTAAAACCCATCAAAATCTTGGATTGAAGTTAAGAGAATGGGTGTGTGTGTTTGTGTTTGGTGAGTGATGTGCTCGTTTTGACTAGTCGCTAGTTTTAGAAAGTGATGCAACCTTTATGTGTGGTAGCTTTTTGCAAAGCGTCTTTTGCATTAAAAGAATCAAATTGCTTAAATGGAATTCAATGCTTAAATATTACGAGTACTACTCATCATCTTATGTACGTGCATACTCCAATGGACTCTGTGTACGCGTATTTATATTTTTATAATAGTTTTGTTGTGAAAATGAAAGATGGAATTTTTTAAAGTTTTAAGTTATTAAAAATAAAAAAATTTCATTTTTCATTGGTTTTTTTTTTTTTTTTTGAAGGAAAACATGGGAATATATTGTTAAAAGGGGTGAAAGTGGAAAGTAAAAACTAAAGGTTTGGAAAAGAAATGTACTATTTGAGAGCATATTGTTATGCCATTTCAAGATGATTATAGCTTTTAATTCAATACTATCGTCAGAATAAAAACTGATTTTTATCCAAGAAAGTGGTGATAATTTAGAATTTATAAGTTATACACACTCGGTGAATTTGGCGTAAAGAAGCCAGTGGTGTGATCATTTGTTGTTTTTTAATCTTCTAGTTTTGGTAGAAATATTAATAATAAGATAAGTTTGTAATATATCATTCACCTTACGATTTGTCATGTTATTTGACGCATTGTCAAATTTTCCTATCCACTTTATTCATTCTTCACTTGTCTTGCATTTTTCACATTATACTATCACTTTTTACATTTATTTTTCAACACTAACTCATTTATTACAAACTTTATTAAGTTTTTTTTAATAAACTAATTGAAAGCCTTCGCCACAAACAACCATAGTTAACCCAGCATGACATGGGTGTTGGCTTCTCGCATGGTCGTCTCAACGTCCTCCGATTCCTAAAACTAACTAAAATGTTAAGACTTTTTTCTTTTTTCTCCTTATACGTATAGCGCTAGAGAATATACAAGAATTATAGAATATGGATGATATGCAGTGATATGCAGTGATAATGGATATGAAACATTTCTCCTTAGCTTGTGACTCATCAGTAAGTTACTAATTCTAAACGAACTCTAGCTACTTTCAAAATCTAATAATACATAACTCCTATTTAAAAATAGATGTGCTTTAAAACTGGAGACCTAAAGCCATTGTCTTACTTAGCTTACCCACGAGACGACCCTGGCTTCTCGTACATCCGTGAGTGCCACATACGAGTTCATGAGTGAAAAAAATGTTGTATTGCAATTTGCAGCTACTCTTTTTAAGCATAACTCAAATTAAAAAGTTGTAAGAAAATGCAATTTAAGAAGAAGAAGAGAAAAAAAAAGATATCCCTGCCGTTTAGTAATAAATAATCATAATAAATGAGACTGTTTTCTGAAAAAAAAAGGTGACAACGTGACAGCGGTTGAAAAATACATTCTACCAACAAATATGTGAGATAAGAAAGATTATTCTCAACTTTTGCATTCGACGTCTAAACATATATACTTTTGTATTAACACCATATCTCTTCCACTTTAAGTTAATAGAAATATTCTCCAAGATTTTCTTTACCAGCTTTTCATGTTATTTTATTTGCCTTTTTCTTTTTGCATTTTGTGACTACTGTAGATATTTTATTAATTAATGCCTAAATGGTCTACAATTTATTTATAAGTAACAACGCCATTTTCTGACCAATAATGACAAATCAACCAAAAGTAACGACTTTGACTCATTGTCATAGTCGGTACATACTCTAATGACATATGGCTAATTAAATAGCTAATTAGGTGGAAGCATTAGTATTGACTTTTGAGGTAATATGATGTCATCAAACTATAAAAATTAATGTAGTATATAGTTCATACATAAATATATTTCAAAAAGGGTTAAAATATATTCGAGAGTATAACCCCGGACTCTTAACGCGATGAAAGTGTGGGTTTAATCACTTTAATCGTACCACATAGTTATGAAGTGAGTTAAACGACTTGTTATTAAGTTTTACGTGTAACAATGTTTAAGTGTTTGGAAAATCATTTGCGTTCGCAGTTTATGTTATGTGGTGCATGCATTGTGAATCGTGTGTGATAGTTATGATTTTAAGCGCATGTCATGTTATTTTGAGGATGATCTTACCAGTTCATGGTGACGTTTATGCGTGATATTGTTATGATTTTATGTGAATAAGTTGATTATATCATGAAAACAGGGTGTGACTGAATTTTGGGTTGATCACATATGTTTATTAGTTTGTGTAAATGATATTTTGTTTGTGACGGTTATGGGGAAATGATATGTGGTTATTAGATTGGCTAATCACAATAAATTGTAAAAGAGATTTATTGACATTTTGTTTTTATAAAGAACGGCTTTATGAAATGTTTGTTGAAGGATGAAAGAGAGTTATGCTTTTTCATAATGTAATGAATCATAGAGTTTGAGATAAGATTTGCATGTAGTGTTTATATGAACGTCGTTGGTACGGGTTGTTACATGAAAGTGGGTCACCTGTTGGTGGAGTTTAGGTCTACTACAAGAGACAGAGTTGAACCCCACCTTTGGGTCGCGGAGAATAGCCCTCACATTGACAAAGAAGTGGGCACAAAGAAACCCAAGAGTATTCAAAAGATGCTACATAATTAAGAAGTTGTATGGAGTTTAAACTGAAAATGGCGTTTTTATAAAAAAAATTTTATGGAAAGCGTTGAACAGAACCTTTTTAATAAACTAACATATCACGGGTTAGTAAAGCGGCAAATGTCTATATGTTACGTGAAGTAATGGACATGTTGAATGCCGAGTAGTAATAGTGTAAGGTTGTATCAATAATAATTAAATGTTTATAAAAGTATTAGTGGAGTTTATAAATGGATATTCGAATTAAGTTAACGTTTATTAAAGACTTTGACTATAGACTCACCAAGAGCAACTGATATATTTTAGTTGGTGTTTGTTTTTTGCCAAAAGATCTTTTTGGCTTCTTGTGTATGTGCTGCGCAGACCTTTAGGCTTGAAGACTGTTTGTATTTCTGAAGACATTTCATTAAAAAGCGTCTTCGCGCCCTCTTATCCTAGAAGACATAGACCAACCTTTTTTCACATCTTCTGCATCTTCTATCTTATTCCAAACCCTAGCCCCTTTCATTCTACCTTCTCCTTCCCTCAATCTCCTCCCCTACCATCTCCCCTTCATCTCCTCCCCGACCTCCACCACCGGTGACTTTCACTGTCGCGTCGTTGTGCCGTTGCTCCACTGCTAGCGACCTTCACCTCCGCTTCTCCACTGCCGGCGACCTTCATCGCCGCTACTCCACTGCCGCACCGCCGCTACATCCTCCACCTCCTTTGTAAAGGTAAGCTTCTTAAATATTTATTATGTTTTGGTTTGATTTCTTGTATTAGATTTGTACATTGAAACAATTATTATTGTTTTCTATCTTAGGATTAACTTATGAATCTTGTTAGATAGATATTTAGTTTTAGGTTCTGTTGTTTATTAATGTTAACTGACCACTTGAATATTGATTATGTTCTTTGTTTGATTTCTTGTGATAGATTTGTACATTGAAACAATTATTGATTTGTACATTGAAACAATTAAGGTTTGAGCGATGAGTTGTTTGAATAATACGATCAACCCGATGTGTCATTCAGAAATACTCATGTACAAGTTGCTAATGAAGACGAGGTTGAAGCGCATGGCACTGCATCAGATCGTGAATATATGACGCAGTTACGAGATGAAATTGCAGAGTAGTTAATGCAAAGTACCGAATTGATTATTTGAAAAAAAAAATGTTCTTATTGTTTTATGAATATTATTGCACTGTTGTTTGACTATTATTTAAATTTTGATGTTGAATGACTTTTTTATTTATATTTCAGCTTATTTAAAGATTTCTATTTTATTTTAACAGTCTACAGGCGTTAAAAAACAAACAGTTTCTTCTTGCAGACTGCAGAGGTTTGGTCCACCTCTTTTGCTACAGATGATTGCAGATATGGTCTGCAGATTGCAAACATTTTACATCTGAAAAAAACAAACATCAACTTAGTATGTGTTTCAAGATGAGTTATAATGGCAAATGGTCATGACATCTTCGGCTATTTGATAAAACAAGAAGCTTTAGGTCATCCTAGGCTGTATATTTCATATTTAACGTTTTAAAATTTATGTAAAAATATTATGCAATTTTATTTATTTATTTATTTTTTTGTTGTTTAATCCAAGAAAAATTAAACATCCAATTATTGGGTGTGGCACATAGATACCGTATATTTATCAATAATGGCACGATAAATCCAAAAAAGTGAAGTGGATGTGATTTTATTTACTATTATGTACATTCTTGATTCTTTTAATCTATAATATATATAAACGAAAACCCAAAAATCCTATGTGTCGTGATGTGGTCGCTCCCCCATTTTATGAAAGCCACCAGATTTCTTGATTTTTAAATGGAGGCCTCTCATTAATTTAACCCAAATTCATGGGTATGAGTCTTATCAAAACCAGATAGCTCTTAAACGGGTTATAACATCTTATTAAATTAAAAATTAATTTTACCAATTAATTGATATGAAAATCCTACAAAATAGGAATATACTAAAATTTAATATCCAGTTTAAAAAGAAAAACATATTATTTATAATTAATAAACAATTTTATAGTAAAAAACATAAGCGGGTCATGGGTTAACTTTCTTACAATAAAGAAAACTAAAATCCAAAAAATAAATATTAAAAAACGAAAAATGTAAAACAATCATTCTCTCAAGCCATCAGATTACTTTATTTGTAAATGAAGGTTTCTCACCCATTTGACCCGAATTCACAGGTAAAGGTCTAACCAAACCCAGATAGCTCTTAAACGGGTTATACCATCTCATTATATTAAAAAATAATCTCATAAAATATTTGATATGAAAATCCTATAAAATAGGAATATACTAAAAATTAATATCCTATTTTATTTTAAAAAAAATATTATTTATAATTAAGAAACAATTTTATAATGAAGAAAATAAACGGGTAATGGGTATCACCAAATCCAGATAGTTTTTAAACCAAATTATAACATATCATTAATTTGTGAAACCATTTCATCATCAAACCTCAAGTATATTAATTATTAACTTTCTTACAATAAATAAAATTAAAATCCAAATATACGTATATAAATATTAAAAACGAATAATGTAAAACAACTCTCGTAATACGGGGGATAAAATCTAGTAATATATATAAATGAAACCTCTAAAATCTTACGTGTCGCGATGTGGTCGCTCCCCATTTTATAGATTGCTTGATTTTTAAATGAAGGCCCCTCATTGATTTAACCCAAATTCATGGGTATGAGTTTTACCAAAACCAGATATATCTTAAACGAGTTATAACATCTCATTAAATTAAAAATTAATCTTACCAATTATTTGATATAAAAATCCTATAAAATAGGGATATACTAAAATTTAATATCCAATTAAAAAGAAAAGGATATTATTTATAATTAATAAACAATTTTATAGTAAAAAACATAAGCGGGTCATGGGTCACAAAATCTAGATAGCTTTTAAACGGGTTATAACAAATCATTTATTTATGAAACCCTTTCATCATCAAACCCTAATTGTATTATAATTTTCTTACAATAAAGACAATTAAAATCCAAAAAATAAGTATTAAAAACGAAAAATGTAAAACAATCATTCTCTCAAGCTATCAGATTGTTTTATTTGTAAATGAAGGCTTCTCACGCATTTGACCCGAATTCACGAGTAAAGGTCTCACCAAACCCTGATAACTCTTAAACGGGTTATAACATCTCATTATATTAAAAAATATCATCAAATATTTGATATGAAAATCTTATAAAATAGGGATATACTAAAAATTAATATCCTATTTTATTAAAAAAAAGATATTATTTATAATTAAAAAATAATTTTATAATAAGGAAAATAACGGGTAAAGGGTATCACCAAACCCAGATAGTTTTTAAACCGGATTATAACATATCATTTATTTGTGAAACCATTTCATCATCAAACCTCACGTATATTAATTATTAACTTTTTACAATAAATAAAATTAAAATCCAAATATACATAGGTAAATATTAAAAAACGAATAATATAAAGCAACCCCCGTAATACGGGGGATAAAATCTAGTTAAGTATATAGTTATTTTACCCACCTATTAAAAAAGAAGTCTTAGAAATTCGAATATATCAAAGACATTATGAAACCATTATTATGAGATTATAGACACACCGCTATCTACGGAAACAATTGTTTTAAGTTCAAATAAATCCAAATCGATTACGTGACAAAACTTATAAAATAAATTTAGGCGACAAAATGCCATTTTCTACCAACAAATTTAAAGCTTGACCAAAAATATTTATTTATGTTATTTATGGTTTATTCATGATTCATATTAATTTAAAAAATCAACGTTTTAGAATGCATTATTTGTTTTAACGCTAAACATGTGTCTTATTTGTTACCCAACAAACGTAAAATGAAAGATGCTGATTTAAAAGCTGTATTTATGTTTTATTATATAATAATAGCATTAATATACGAGGATGGCATTATGATAACAATTAACAACAGCTAAGTTGTGTTTTAAAGAAAAAAAAAAGGTATCAAATTTACTTAAAGAGTTAATTTGATTAACTCACATCAATCATAAAAGTTTTGAAAAGGATATAAAATGCACTTTGTAGCCAAGTTATAAAACAAAAATCCGGTAAAGCTGATTTAAAATAAACGATAGTTGAACTGTAAAAAAATATTAAAATATAATTATTGGTGTTTTTTTTATTCTACAATTTTGTGACAGAAAGTAAAAATTAATTAATGGCCACTTGGCCACTTACTATTATTTTAACATAAAAAGAATTAAAATTGTCGTAATTTTTTTTCAGTTTTGAAAATTAAACTTCATTCACCACATCTGACTAGAACCTCAAAGCGAGGACCGTCGGAAAATTACAACATGTACAAAGAAGATTCACATCATTCAACCCAAAACAAGACCTTAAACTTTGTTCTATTTTGACACCAAAAATAGGATAAACTTTTAATATTATATTAACATAAACCGATTCAAATTTATATTTGCATGACTTTGAACTTGTTTTTGTATTTAATTAGTGAAAGTTTTTAATACTCATTGTCTTATTTTTTACACTCCTTTAACTTTACCACAAACTTATTATTATTACCCTTTCTTTTGCCTCAAGACCACGTGAGTTTGCGTGATTTTAGCATCAAACAAGCTTGGGTGTTACATTACACATTTTTCCTAAAGTAATATCTTTTTCCTATGCAGTTTTCCGATTTTACGAGGACAAGAATTGAAGAAACACTAATCGACCCCGGGCAGATTACGGATAATCTGAGGGTTAAATAGATGTTTCCCACGAGGGGTTAGATCCGGCAAAGATGGTTCTTCTGATAACCTGCAAAACAGACACCGTAAGCTCGTCACTGAGAAGGGGGGGGGGGGGTTCCTCCTTGTGACCACCCTCCGGCGTGAGAATCAGACTAGATTGCTCTTGAATATAAATGTATATTAAGAGATTGCTAGAGCAGATATCAGGTATATGATATAAGATACAAGATAAGATGAGATGATCATACCATTTGGGGTATTTATAGCCGAAGGTAGGTTTCCAAGAGGGTATAGCCGGTTTAATAGTATTCCTGTTCTACCAACTGTGGCCTACGCACGTGCCATGCTGGCAGTTGGTGGGTAGGCAGCGGCTGATAGTGACCAGGCCCGCTGTGTACTATTCCTTTTCCACCAACTGCAGGCTATGCACGTGGTATGACAGGAGTTGGTGAGTAGGTAGCGGCTAATAGTGACATACAGTACAAGAGCATGCTGCTCGCCATACAGTTGTCAATGGGCTGTCGTATCTCTGGTCAGATCTTTTGCCCATACCTCGTCAGGTACAGTACAAAAGATCTTCCAGTATCGTACGGACTGGCTCATTTGGGCGGGAGTATTCCCCCTCCCGCCTTTGTGCGAGATTGTTCCCGGCTTTGCTCATTCCTTCAGGTGACTACTGAATTATTGAGAGCTAAGTGCCTTGTGCGTGTAGCCTTGCTGCGCGGGTGGCCTTCCCTGATGGCTTGTATCCGCAGCTGCGGGAACAGGCGGAGTACTTCACCATTGGGAGGCATTTCCTGCGGGAACAGCTTGCGTACTGCGCGTAAGGACGTCACGTCTCTGAGCATGGTGGGTCCTGCGGATCCAGTTGGTTTCTGCGCAGACGTCTCTCTTCAAGGTGAGTCCTGCGGGTCCAACTGGGCTCTGCTGGGACCTACCTCTTCAAGTCTCCCCAGTCCAATGTTCTTCTCATGAATGTTTAATAAAGTGAGGTGAACTTTTGGACTTAAGCAAAGGGTTTTGAAAAGGGTTTAGTTTTAAGGTTTTCCATGGGGATTCTTCCCGCGGAAGTCCTTATGTCACATGCAGAAATTCCCGACTTTCCTGCTTGATCTTTGGGTATGATGCGGGTAGGTCTGTAACCTCCTCGCAAGTCAGGAGCGTTGAGTCCCACTTGTGTGGATTCTCCATGAGGTTTTGGTAGTTCTGAACATAGTGATCAATTATGTTAAAACCACCAATTCCATCTTGAAGCTTCAACGTAGTTCTCGACGTTCCCGCTATGCGGGGATGTTATTCCCGTTTCCGCAAGCTTTGCCCAGAGGATCCTTCTTGGTTTCAATTCCCTGCGGAGCGCTAGGTATGTGAAGGGTTTTGCCTTAACACTGTACCCGCACTCGTCTTACGGTTACTTTACTTCCAAGGTATTCCTGGCGTCAATTCCCCGCGGGTGCTAAGTATGTGAAGGGTTTTTCCTTAACACTGTACCCGCACCCGTCTTATAGTTACTTGGTTGCCGAGGAATTCTTGTTTTCAATTCCTTGCAGGTGCTAAGTATGTGAAGGGTTTTGCCTTAACACTGTACCCGCACCTGTCTTACAGTTACTTGGTTGCCAAGTTAAGGGGTATTTTCCCGCTTTTGAATTTTTTTGAAATTTTGAAATTCGAAGAGTTGGTGAAAGGATAAGAACAGTCCAAACTATTGAAACGTCGTCCGACGGTTTCTTCTGACTGTGTCAGGACGTGCAGGAAGTTATGGCGACGTGACAGTATATGGTCATTCTAGGCGCTTTTTCAGGCGCGTGGGCGCGAATTTTCGGGCGTGTGGCCGCGAAATTACTGGCACGCGTCCTTTCAACAGCTGTTGCCAGCTTGCTTTTTGCCACGTGTCATAGTTTCATTGCACCTGCGATTTCTCTCTCTTCCGCATTAAATTCATCGCATTAATTGCGATTAGTATATAAAGGGGGAGAGGGTCCTTTGTAATCCACACTTTCACTTTTCTCTTCATCTTCAAAACGATTTCCGGCGAATACTCACCTTTTCAGTCGAGAATTCTCTTGAAATCGTTCTCTTTTTCATACTTGCAAGATGTCTTCTCACGATCTTGAGGCTACAGCCCAGGAGGCTGGGGTGTACGCCGATGACAAGAGTACTGCTGGCGAGTGCCAGTGTGCTCTGCCTGTCGATCTATATCAGTACATCGTCAGAAAGTTCATGCTCGAGTCTCTCGAGCCTGAGTTTCCTGAACCTCATCAGACGGTGTATGATGCCCCCAGAGGCAAGATTGGGGTATATGCTGCATTCTTTGTCTATGGGAATCTTAGGTTCCCGTTGACAAAGTTTGTGTCCCGTGTCCTAGAGAGGCACGGTGTACACCTGACCGAGGTGCACCCGATGACGATCGCGAAGATTCGCCACTTCGAGTGGGTGTGCCGGATTCTGGGCATTGAGCCCTTCGTCGACCGCCTGATGACCTTCTACTCTTGGAGGTGCATCCAGGGGTGGTATACTCTGATAACCCGGATCAAGGGTTTGAAGATTTGCGCAACCGAGCGCAGTCTTCGTTCATGGAAGCGGGAGTTCTTTTTTATCTCCGCTCGCGCCATCCCACTTGCCATGAAGTTCAAGAATGGGCAAGCACTCCCCAGCCTTCACGCCTCCAACTACCAGGAGGCGGAATGGTTCTCAAAGATATCCCGAGTCCAATCTCCGGTTTACCGCTTTGCGGAGTCCGGGATGGTGATGCTCGGGATGAGCCGGGTGTGGAAGGATGCGGAGGCGCAAAAGATCCCGATCGTCCTCGAATACGGTTTGAACTCTGTTCCTTACGGTATGCTCTGTTTACTTTGTTTATATAGGTTTGTCTTCTAACTGTTTTCTTTTATTTCAGAGGGGAACGACTTGCAGTCGCTCCTGTATCCGCGGGAGGCTGATGGTCCCGCCCGGATGGGTACTCGTGCTCTAGATGAGAACGAGTTGCCCATCCTTGAACAGACGGCGGATCGGTTCGTGGAGGTCTACCCGCCAGGCCACGAGATCCTGAGCGCCAGGCGGCCAGGTAAGGCGCTATTCAACCCTCGACCCCTCAATGCTGAAACCTCTGCTGGAATTCCTCTAATCTTATGTTCTGATGATGAATCCGCAGATGGTCCTCCGTTGGTGCGGAAGAAGAAGGCTGCCGGCGGGAAGGGGAAGGCGAAGGTGGCCTCCACTGCCGATCCGGTGCCTCGGTCTGATTCAGAGACCGAGAGCGAGGAGGTGGCGGGGAACCCCGGTGGTGATAAGACCACTGCTCCGGAGGCTGCGACGACTTTCACCTCCAGAGAGCCCAGGATGACAACGGTGAGCGGCGTGAAGAGGCCGGCTCCATCGGGTTCATCCCCGCCTGTCCGCACTTTTAGGCTCAAGAAAACCCGTAAGTACAAACTTTTTTTTTTTTTTAACTTCATAGCTTTCCATCATTAATACTTATCTTCTTTGTGCAGGCGTGGATGCTACCGCATTCCAGGGTGGAGCGGGGAGGAGTACCTCCGGACCCATGACGGTAGGCTTGGTCAGCCTACCTGAGGCGACGACCCAGGCGGCTGCGCCTGCTTCCGCTGGTTCAGTTGCTCACTCCGTTGAGCCAACTGTTCCAGCTGTGATGACATCACCGCCGGCTGTCAGTGCCATATTTACCGCATCTTTCACTGAGCCGTCGGTTACTTTTTCTGCGGACTCCGCCGCGGCGACCACGGTTGTGAGTTCACCTACAGTGAGTTCACCTCCGTTGGTTTCTACTACCGCGGCGGCCTTCACCATGCCTCCTCCGTCATCGACGACGGCCGATCCTTCAGGTATGCATGGGGCTTCTCGCCAACCTCTGCCTCCTTCCCATCTACCTGACCTCTTGGACGGATTTCCCTTGGGTTCAGGTGATGGGTTTGGCGGCTATCGGCCTGTTGTTGACCCTACAGGTGCGTAGGGTTCTTTTGGCCTTTTTTTTTTTTTTATATATCATCTTTTCCTAACTGCTTTTTGTTTTTTGCAGTGTCAGATTCCAATGAAGTGTATGTTCCACGATGGAACATCCGCCGAGGAACAACCCTTCGCACACCTGTGTAGTGCGTGGAGTGGGCTCGTCACGCAGCTCCCAGTGGTGCGTTGGGGGAAGCCATGGCTAGCTACCAGGAGGGTAGGCTAACCAATGAGCTTCGGGTTCTCCTGGCCCGGATGCAGCCGCGCGTCGAGCTGCTTTGTCGTGAAAACGACAAGTTAAAAGCAGCTCGCATCCAAGAAGTAGCTCAGGAGCGGGCTGTCCGGGAGGAGAATAGGAGGCTATCCGCAGTGGCTGCGGAAAAGGAGAAGGCCTTCAAGGCCCTCGAGGTTGAAGTTCAGACCCGGCTCGAGGCCCGTTCCATGGCTGCCCAAGCTGTTAACGAACAGCTTCGGCTGGCTAAGGAAACTGCAAGGGACGCAACCGAGAGGGCCACCAAGGCTGAAGCTGTTGCTGAGCCTCTACGCCTCGAGAATGAGGAACTTAAAGCCAAACTAGAGGCGCTCCAACAGGCTCATGATGCCTTGGCGATGGAAGACGCCAAGAAGCTCCAAAAGATCTTGGACCAGAGGGGCGTGCTTGACCACACTGAGCGGAAGCTAAAGGGCGTTGAAGAGGCTGCTGCAAAGGAAGTGTTGCTTGCCAACCTCAATAAAAGTGAAGCCGAACGCGCCTGTAACCAAGCTCAAGCCGCCCTCCAAGAAGCTCTGGTTACCAAGGAATGGCTTCTTCGAGAAGCGTTGTCTCAGGTAAGCTTAACTTCATAATGTCTTTACGCTTCTTTGTGAATAGAAAAGGTTTTGATACTTGTATTTTCTTTTTGTAGGTTGTGCATCGGATCTTCACGGAGACGTCTTATGACGATGCTATGAGCGCAGCCCTCAACGCTTCTCATGAGGATGGGGAAAAGGCCGGCTTCCTGCTTGGTCTAGGGTTCGTTGAGAAAGGCATACCGCCTTCCAACTTCCCTTTATTTGATGTGGATACTGAAGCT
The DNA here is from genome assembly GCF_021521415.1 of Bidens hawaiensis. Classification (NCBI taxonomy): domain Eukaryota; kingdom Viridiplantae; phylum Streptophyta; class Magnoliopsida; order Asterales; family Asteraceae; genus Bidens; species Bidens hawaiensis. The sequence continues at coordinate 91,788 of NW_027505319.1, read as the reverse complement.
GTATACGACCAAGCAGTGAATCAGTATGCCGCCTACCCGCATCCGGTGGTGGAGAAGGTAAACGAAGTTGCCGCTGCTGATGATGGGCTAGCTATCCTTAAAGCTTTCCTTGAACCGCCGCCCTCTACTGATGGTGCGGGTCCAAGTGGTAGTGGTCCTGAGGCTTGATCTTGAAGATCCCTTTCCACCATTAGAGTAGATTTTTATTTTTGTATAGCTTCTTTTGTATGCGGGTATGTACCCAGCAATCTTTGTAATGATTGAATTTCGATGGAATAAAGATTATTTGCCAATCTCTTGCCTTGTTTATTTTACGCATCTTCTGATTTAACTTAGCAATTTCTTTAGTACTTAGATAATTTAACTTTTCAACGTGGTAGATAATAAGTTAAAGTTTTGCGTCCTCTTTCATGATTGTGCGGATAAGACCGTCACTTGCACTTAGTAGGATGGCTAAACTTTACCTATATCTGACCTGCGTGGAAGTTTTCCTCATCTTTTCCTTTGAAATTTTCTAAGTGTTTAAAATAAGTTAACCTTTGAACGTGGTAGATAATAGGTTGAAGTTTTGCTTCCTCGTTCGTGATTGTGCGGGTAAGACCGTCACTTGCACTTAGTAGGATGGCTAAACTTTACCTATATCTGACCTGCGTGAAGGTTTACCATTTTTTGGGTTTATGCGGGTTTTGCCGCCTTCCCCACGCAACGACTTTCTACATAATTATGCGGTGAGTACCGGCATCAGTGTTGAATAAATTAACCGTTCGACGCGCGGTTGTTAATAGGTTAAGTGTTCAGTTTCCTCTATCATGATTCGTGCGGATAGACCGGCACTTTCATTTAGTGGGATGACTGAACTTTACCTTTAACTGACCTGCGTGAAGGTTTGCCGTTTTTTGGGTTTATGAGGGTTTTGCCGCCTTCCCCACGCAACGACTTTCCCCGTAATTATGCGGTGAAAACCGGCATATTCGTGTGGAAAGTTCATAATTATAAATGTAAAATCATCAGCGTCGATGTTCTAAGGAGAATCATTTCCATTAGAAGTGGCTCTGGGCCTTTTCTTTACAAATTTGGAATTGATCTACATGCAAACTGTGTAATTGAGCTCCCTTCCATGTTGTTGGGATGGGAGTGCCATTGAGCCGATATGCACCTGGTTCGGGATCTTTTGTTTACGCAGTATGTAGTCTCCGGCATTGAAGCTGCAATTTTATTCGTGTTTCCCCCAGCTGGGGTTCTACACGCATCAGCCTGCTCAGCGTTCGTTACGCCACGAGGTGTGCGAGCGTCCCATCTCTGACAAATGCTTCGACGATGTCCTTTACGTCTGTGCATTCTTCAGTGTTGTGGCCTTTTGTCCTGTGAAAGTCACAGTATTTGCTCCGATCAGCATTGTGACGATGTCGGATTATTGGAGCCTTTGGCCATGGGAGCTCCTCAGTGGCGAATATCTCGGTGACGCTTTTGGTGAGTGGCGTCCATCTGGAGTTCTGGTTCGACTGTACGTTATCCCTTCCGCCTAACCGATGTTGCAAGCCGGATGAGGTGTCAAAGTTTACCCTTGACTGCCAAATGCCTAGCTTCCGCTTTTTGTTTAGTCGGGCGGTAAGGACGTTGTCTTCTCTTGTTTTCTGGGTGTAGAGGTTTGTGCTCTGGGGGAGATCTCTACCCAGTTGCTTCTCCGTTTCCGCAAAGTGTTTAACTGCTGTCATGATGGCATCCCATGTGGATGGCATGCCATCTTTACCCGTTAAGGTGCGGATGAGCTCTGGGTCGTTTGCGCCCTGGATGAAAGCAGCGCGAACAAGATCTTCGCTAATATTACCCAGACTTAGCTTCTTTGAGTTGAAGCGAGTGATGAAGTCTGGCAAAGATTCATCTTCCTCTCGAATGCATTTGAGGATTGTCCATTGCTCTTCGGTATACTTTCTTTGTTGGCTGAAGTGTTGGCTAAATTTTTGCTGGAAGTCTTCCCAATCGTAGATGTGGTGGACCGGTAGACGATCGAACCACGCTCTAGCTGCCCCAACAAGCGTCATTTGGAACATGTAACACCACGTAGGTTCCGTCCAACTACTGACGGTTGCCCCCGCTATGAACCTGTTCAAATGATCGTCTGGATCAGATATACCATCGTAAGTGCCGATGTTGGACATCTGTTTGGCACTTTTCGGGACGATTGCTTCCGCAATGTCCCTTGCAAATTTGGACGTTCCCGCATTTGCAGCAGTTGGTGTAAATGTTTTGGAGAAGTCACGTGGGTTTCCACCTACGTTTTTTGGTTTGAAGGTTTCTCCAAAACGCCTTCTCGGTTGGGAGTCCGTTCCCTTACGCTTCCCTTTCGCCCTATGACGAGGGTTTGCGTCACTATCGGATTCCTCCGAATCATTGTCCCAGTACTCTCCGAATTCCTCAGGCTGTTGGAGTGAACGTAAGCGTTCATCCAACTCGGCTTGGAATTCTTTTTGACGTGCTTCCGCCCACGCTTTAACTTCATCGAGTGTTTGGCGGGGTAGCCTCGTTCGTTGTCTCTCTAACTGGGTATCGGTGAATCCCAGTGAGCGATTATTTACTGCACTTGCCCCAGCTTGGGTAACTGGGGTAGTGTTCGTAAATTTTACTGCACTTGCCCCGGTTTGGGTAACCGGGGTAGTGTTCGTAAAAACTGTGTAGTCGCCGGTATCCCCCTGAGTAGCTGGGGTTGTGGTTACCGGAGTTTCTTTAACCATCTTTCCAGAAGTTTGAAAAATCTGAAAAGAAATGAAGTTCTAGCTTTTATGCACGGATGACGCCAATGAAGAAACACTAATCGACCCCGGGCAGATTACGGATAATCTGGGGGTTAAATAGATGTTTCCCACGAGGGGTTAGATCCGGCAAAGATGGTTCTTCTGATAACCTGCAAAACAGACACCGTAAGCTCGTCACTGAGAATGGGGGGGGGGTTCCTCCTTGTGACCACCCTCCGGCGTGAGAATCAGACTAGATTGCTCTTGAATATAAATGTATATTAAGAGATTGCTAGAGCAGATATCAGGTATATGATATAAGATACAAGATAAGATGAGATGATCATACCATTTGGGGTATTTATAGCCGAAGGTAGGTTTCCAAGGGGGTATAGCCGGTTGAATAGTATTCCTGTTCTACCAACTGTGGCCTACGCACGTGCCATGCTGGCAGTTGGTGGGTAGGCAGCTGCTGACAGTGACCAGGCCCGCTGTGTACTATTCCTTTTCCACCAACTGCAGGCTATGCACGTGGTATGACAGGAGTTGGTGAGTAGGTAGCGGCTAATAGTGACATACAGTACAAGAGCATGCTGCTCGCCATACAGTTGTCAATGGGCTGTCGTATCTCTGGTCAGATCTTTTGCCCATACCTCGTCAGGTACAGTACAAAAGATCTTCCAGTATCGTACGGACTGGCTCATTTGGGCGGGAGTATTCCCCCTCCCGCCTTTGTGCGAGATTGTTCCCGGCTTTGCTCATTCCTTCAGGTGACTACTGAATTATTGAGAGCTAAGTGCCTTGTGCGTGTAGCCTTGCTGCGCGGGTGGCCTTCCCTGATGGCTTGTATCCGCAGCTGCGGGAACAGGCGGAGTACTTCACCATTGGGAGGCATTTCCTGCGGGAACAGCTTGCGTACTGCGCGTAAGGACGTCACGTCTCTGAGCATGGTGGGTCCTGCGGATCCAGTTGGTTTCTGCGCAGACGTCTCTCTTCAAGGTGAGTCATGCGGGTCCAACAGGGCTCTGCTGGGACCTACCTCTTCAAGAATGAATATGTTTAGTTCCATAAAAGGTATGTCACTCTTCCTCTTTAGTCTTTTGAAAACGATTGGTGACATCTATTTATAGAAAACTACTGGGTGAACAAACTGCTAATCAAGTATTTTCTGCAAGTATCATATTAGTTACGTTATGGTTTTTTTGGAGAGCTCGTGCCTCGTAATGAGACGACCTTCAACAAAATGAATAAAGGCATGGCGAAAATTGTGGAGGAGATTAAGGTGAATGTTCACTTATAGATTACTAACAGCGCCAAATGTAATTCAATTTCTTGAAATGATTGGTGCAAATTTATGGTGAACTTATACTAAATTGCATTTTTTTTCAAACGGTAAATTTTTATAGACAAACGGCACACAAGGCCAAGAAACAAAACACACTCCACAACCCGGCTTAAAACTACACCAATTTGACTGCTCTATAGATTTCCTTTTGGCTCTATATTTAAACCAAAGAAAACCTAGGGACTTAATAGCGCTAATAATCTCTTCAACTTCACCTCTTTACCCTCAATTTCATTTCTTGCTTTCCATATTCTCTATAACACTATGATAACGATACCATGAAAAGTCTCCTTCTCTTGGTCTCTAACCCCCACCGAGCAATGAATGTCCAATAAGTCTATAACCAAGACGTCAAAGACCGGAGGAACTTTGTACCATTGGCTAATACAGTTCCAAACCACTGTCGCCACTATACAACCTGTAAAAATATGCTCATTCGATTCTAACTACGAATCACACAAAGCACAATTTCGATTTTGAATAGGTATATTTCTTCTTTCTAAAGCCTCCCTTGTTGGAATCCAACAAGATGTTTTTTTAACATTATAACTCCCTTCTTCTTAGCACCTTGCTATAAGATGTTTGTTTTTTAACATTATAATTTTATTTTGCCTATAAAAAAAGCTTTCATAAGGGAGAAGGGGGGTGGGGGGCTCAAAATGCATAAAAGCTTTCATAAAGGGGAGGGGGCTCAAATTTTTGTTAAAAACGGATTAATTTACACTAAGTATAAAATTTTTCTGATGAAAAATGGCTAAATTTACACTACTGCGTGAAAAAACGGAAATGGGTGAGGGGAGGGGGGGGGGGGTCCTCACTATGCTTCACCCCTGCCATAGGGAAAGGTGCCATGTGACCTTCTCTTTCTAGTTTCCATGTTCCAGTAACCACACCTTGCGCCCTTAGTGAGACCATGTGTAGTGGGAGAGTTATGGGTGACGTTTTAGCCCAAAACTCTCCCCTACACCGGCCCCTCAAAATTATGGGTAAGGTTGTTTATTAGAGAGAGAGAAGGGGGGGGGGTAATAATGATTGCATGAGAGTTATGCGTTTTTTTAACATTATACCACTTTTTATAAAACTCTCCAATGCTGACTGGACAGTAACGTGTTGCAAAACGCCTAAGTGTGGAAAGTTTTGACTATGATAGCCTAAGAAATGAATACGTGATCACTATCTTAATAGATAATTTTCTAGTCAAGAAAAGCATTTTGCGTAAAGTTGGATAGCAGCTTCTTAAACATCTACACAAACCAATATATGTCATTTTGTTCATGTGATGACTCTTTCTCCGTTCATATCATTCATACCATTGATTTATATATAACCTCATTTAATATTTGATTGATGATCTTCTTAAAACCATTACAAAATTTTTCACGTTCAAAGTAATATATTTACTCATTTAAGTTCTTGCACTTACGTATATTCCACACTTGTATTAGATAATAGTGATTGCTTTACAAACTTCCTTGTGTAACTTGCCACATTTTCAACAATCATTGTATTAAACAAAACTTTTAACTGTTTTTGCAAGGACTTGAGAACTTTAGCTTCCCGAAGGATTAGATGATGATTCAACTTTCCTCTTCCTTCCTTGACAATCTGATTTCTATTTTCTTGCTATCTTTCTTGACAATCTGATTTTTATTTTTAACAATCGTTGTTGTTGTTTCTCGATGCATCTTAATAAGTTATTCTAGGGTTTCATACATGAATTGTTGACATACAATAGAAGTGTTTGAAGAAAGCTTCCTTGATCTTCTCCCATGACAAACTAATGCAACATTCTAAATATATATGCAATATTCATAAATAATTTAGTGATAATACCATGTATCATAACGTTTAATAAGGTTGACAAATCCTAAAAATGGAAAGAATGTGGGAAGAAGGTGTGCATTAGTGAGATAAACATGAGTAGAGGGGCAAAGGAAACTTGTATTAACCCTTAAGCTTAGAAATGTGATTAGCGCTGTGTTAAAATATGGGGTCAACTTGAGAACTTCTACATTTATAAGGGGCTAAATGTAAATAAGTCAAAAGTAGCATCGTGGTAGCATCTCTTTAGTTGAGGCTTTGACTTTATTTCTACAAACCCCCCTTAGGATTCCTCATTGTTGCCGTAGACCCATTTTTCCTTTTTTAACTACAAACCAATAAGTCAAGCACATGCCATCATTCATGATAAAGCCACTTAGGCACTTACTAGTTTACTAGTTGTATTATACTTTTCCATTAACTTTAAAGAAAATTTAATAAAAACACATTGGGATGTTTGGAATTTCTTATTTTTACCTTCTTATGATTTATAACTTATGAAAAATAAAAATAAAAAAAAAGTATTTGGGATGACTTATTATATGGAGAGGATAAATTGATAAGTAATAAACAACTTATTGCTATAAGTCATAAGAAGGTTAAAATGAATCCGAAATCACCCATAATAAATGCCTCAAGCTTATATTTAGTTTGTTAACAGCTAATTGAACAAACACTTACCATGGTTACAAAATCCTAACCGGGATAATCAGTGAGTTTTTTAACCACTCTATAGCTAATTCAATTTAATTTTAAAATTATGCGAATAAAACTAGAGAAAGAAATGAAACAATCCACTAAAAAAGATAAGTCTTTTTAATTAAATTCTGAGCCAAAAATAATTGTGTTTCTGTTGATCCAAATAAACCACCAAACCTAAAGATAATCCTCTCAATCAAAACATTTTTCCTCTTCACCCGTATCGACTAATCTAACCAATCCATGCTTCAATTTTTCAGTCCCAAATTAAATGAAAAATCTACTTCCAATCACCAACCAATCGAATCTCAAGCAATACAACACTAACAAAGAAACGTGATCCACATCCTTCACCAAACTCACACAGAGACCGAGCACGAGGTGACGAAAAGGATTAGCATGTGTATTTTAATTTTACAAATAGTTAAAAACTTGGTAAATGCCGTTCAAAACAACAAATTTGGTAAATTGTATAAATAGTTCTTATAAATGTTTTAAAACATGACAAATAAATAAAAGAAAATATAAATAATTATTATAAATGTTAAACATTAAAATATTTGGATCAATTGCATGTGTTTCGAATACACGACTTTCTGTGATAATATTCATTTGACATTTTCACCTTTAAAATTATTTCTTTAAACTGTATCGTGCTTAATTTAATCTTCTGAAAAAGTTTAGCCATTGGTATTGGGGAGTGAACATAGTGAGTAAACTGACAGACATACTTACACACAAAAATTAATCTTTGGGTTTAGCGGAGTTGGATTAGAAGAAGATTCCATTTGCATTTGACCTTTTTGTCCATTTTATTCTCTCTTCGAAGGTCAGGTATGATTTTTTATTCCATCCAAAGCTTTATTAAGAAAACAAATGACAAAAATATCAAAATATAATTGGAATTTTTATCCGCAATATTGGAAGCTATAGTATTAGGGTTTAGTATCGAGTCCATGGGCCTATTTATCTCTATATATTGTAACCCTATATTGAATGAAAATCAATCAGTATTTTACCATCTTACATGGTATCAAAGCCAACCGAGACTTTCTACCGCTTCCGCTGCCCCACACACAAACAAACCCTAGTCGTCACCATCACGTTCAAACCTTAGACAGGGCGGTGTGCCGCCGCCGCCGCCCTGTCCTTCTTGTTCGTTTTATTTTAGTTTTTCTATTTCATATTTTTAATAAAGTTTCGTTCTAGTTCAAAATCAAGTTTTCTTTGCCGTCACACATTATTTTTCACATAAAATTGGTGGTTTTTCCCCGACTGTAAAGGCTTTAGGGGTTTTATTGTTTTCATGTTTCCCTCTGTTCCGCACCCTAGATCAAGGATTCTATGTTTTCATTATTTTAATCATAAACATTGATAAATCATTATTCGTATTGGGTGTATTAGTCAACAAAAGGCATGGTCGACATTTGTTCTTGGAGTTTGAGATATTTAAGCTGTATCTTTATTTTCTTTGACCAGCTAATATCACAATTGGGTTGGGTTATAATTTTTTCTTTTACTATCATTCTCTCGGTTCGTTCTCGTATTTTTTTTCTTTTAATTTATCGGTTTCTTAGTCGCATCTAGGACCACGGTCCATGACCACCGATCTCAAACTACAGTTTGACTAGTTTAGTTTTTTTTTAAGATCTACGGATCTGATCTCTTGATCTACGGATCCAAGAGACCGATGCATGACCACGGTCATCCTCCTTGCTTTCTTTTTCTTTTTCTTCTTTTAGATCTACGGGTCTAGGAAAACCACCGCTTGCTAAGTTTCGAGACACCTCCACACGACTACGGTTGTAGGTTGCCGACTTACCTCTCGCAGATAGTGTTTATCATTCCGGGAACCATGACCTAATGAACTACAATTCCGTAACCCCAACAATTTTGATGATATTTTTTTGAAGACTAATAGCTTACAAGCCGATCGTGTCAAATTCAGCCCGACAGTCGCATGCTTTTTGGAAACAAGGAACATAGTATGCATTTGTTAGCAAAAGTTTTGGACCTACAAGTCAAGAACCTAGATCGACACTAGTTATTATTATCATTAATATTGTTCTTTCTTTTATGTTTTTTGTTTATTATTTTCCAGTCTTAGCGTTCAATTCTCTACCGCGCTGACTGTGGGGGTGTATTGGAAGCTATAGTATTAGGGTTTAGTATCGAGCCCATGGGCCTATTTATCTCTATATATTGTGACCCTTTATTGAATGGAAATCAATCAGTATTTTACCATCTTACATGCAATTTTGAAGAAACATGTATGCTACAACTAGTGTGAGCCGAGTGTTTATTTAGATTTATGTTTTTAATTGTTTTTTTATTTTATGTTTTGTAATGATTTGGTTTTTTACTAACGTAGTTTTGTTTTGATTTAATATGTATATATTAGTTTGTTATAGTTATTATATTTTCTAACATTTGGGCTCTCTCAATTGAGATGTGTAGATTTTTCAGATTTTTAACGAACGAGCATAAACGAACACGAACATATTGATTTTTTTAAACGGATAAACATGAATACAAATAGTTGTCTTATGAAAACTGAGCGGTTGATGTAGGTGACGATAGTGGACGATAATCGAAAATTAACTGGTAATGGACATGATAGACCGGCGACGAAGAATATGTAGAATAGAGAAACTAAATTAGGGTTTGATGATTAAAGGGTTTTACAAATAAATTATATGTTATAACCCGTTTAAGAGTTATCCGGGTTTGGTGAGACTCATGATCGATAAAAGTTAGTGTTTGATGATTTGTATTTCACAAATAAATAAGATTTATAACCCGTTTAAGGTCTATCATGGTTTGGTGAGACCCGTTACCAACCACATTATTGTTTGATTATAAAAGGGTTTCACAAATAAATAAGATGTAATAACCAATTTAAGGACTATTTTGGTGAAACTCGTACCCATGAATTCGGATCAAATGCATGAGATGACTCAAATCAAACAATCCAAATGGTTTGAGAGAGAGAGAGAGAGAAGGGGGGGGGGGGGGGAAGAATTAGAGAGTGACATATAATTTTTTTTTAGACATTTGTATATAGATAAATAGATATAAATAAGTTTATTTACATCGATTATCTTAATTACACAAAAGATGCAACCATATAATACAAAAATAAAGTCGTAACAATGACAAAAACAATAAGAAAAAAATCTCAAAATAACCCTTTGGAGAAGGGAAGTTCACAAATTGTCCCCTCAATTTCGTTGTCAGCGATGGATTTTCTCGGAGAGAATATCTTTATTCAACAAATACCATGCTTTCATGTGGCTTCGAATCCGACGGCTATGACATATATTTGAGTTAAATCCGGCATCGTCGACATGATTAGACAAGTTTTGTTTCTGGCGGCAATCACCATCTAATGAATAATAATAATAATAATTGAAGAAGCGTGGATCGACTCACTAGTAGACGATCTACTTTCCTCGGATGTGATTATGCTATTTCACCGATGGTTTCTCTTGGATCTGTGTTCTTCCACCTACAAAATGAACAGCACCGTCAACTTACCCCTCAGAAAGGGACAGAGGGGTCCTCTTTGGGGTAACCCTCCGGTGTGAGAATAAGTATTTGTGGGAGAAGATAATAATATCAGAGTAAGGAAATCTGGAGAGTATTGCTTAATAGCTGAATACTCTGTAATTGGATGTGATTACGTGTTACTGACTGTAACTGTCTGATTGAATGTAATTGAATATGATTGAATGTGAATCGATCGTGTTACTGGCTGTAACTGTAAATGATTCAGTCCCTCTCCTTGTGGAGTTGATGCTGTATTTATAGTGCTAGGGTTTCCACTGATTGGGCTCAGCCTTGTTGGCCTCCTCCAATTGCTCTGCGCCACGTGTCCTCTGGGACACCTGGTGCTTTCTCATTGGTTATAATCACGTGGTAGCACATGGGTTATGCTGAGTTGTCCACCTTTCATTTGGCAGCTGTCAACATCAGCATATTCTTATTCCTTAAAAAGATACCTTCTGTAAGGTTGTCTGACGTGCACAATCAAGGTTGCCCTAATCCTGATTTGGATAAGGACGAGGTTGATTATGTGCATGTGTGATATGCGCCAATCCTGAGGATGCGCGAGGTCTTCTCTTTATTCTCACGCGCAGATGTTTCATGCGCAGATGTGATATGCACGAGCATGTGATATTGTAACATCCCGAAATTTCAAAGGTAATATTAATTATATTACTTATTAATAGATGGGAAGTTTACTCGGGTTATCAGGAAATAAATAAAAGAATAGGAGTTGGTATGGGTCGGGCTAGTGTCGGGTAATGGAAGTGGGTTATGGACTTGGGTTAATTGAGATAGGTTAAATGAGAATGGGATTTCAGGGATATAAATACCCCCAAAATCCCAAAATATCTCATTTCTCACCAAACTCCCTAACACACACTCCTTACACCCTCAAAACACACACATTCTAACCGATCTAGATTCGAAGCCGAGACCCGAGATTTGTTGATAGATCTGAGTTGGTAAGGTAAGAACTAATCTAACAAAGCTATTATTACTTAAAATGGTTAGGATTGGATGGGTTAACCGGACCCGAAACCCAACTGCCCAAATCGGACCCCTAAAACGTCGATTTTAGGCCGATTTGATGGTTGGGGTTTGTAGGCGCCGATCATACGGTTCCGTGGGTACCAAAATCGAGTTATTTGGCTAAGAAACGAAGGAGTTATGGGCAAACAGATCTGCAGCGCGACAACTTCGCCTGCAAGATCAAGTTCGCCTGATGAACTTCGCCTTCAAGCGTAACTTCGCCTTCAAGCGTAACTTCGCCTAAGGTATAACTTCGCCTACGGCCAAGTTCGCCTAAGGTATAACTTCGCCTGAAGCCAAGTTCGCCGAAGGTATAACTTCGCCTGAAGCCAAGTTCGCCTAAGGTTTAACTTCGCCTGAAGCCAAGTTCGCCTAAGGTATAACTTCGCCTGAAGCCAAGTTCGCCTAAGGTTTAACTTCGCCTGAAGCCAAGTTCGCCTAAGGTATAACTTCGCCTGAAGCCAAGTTCGCCTAAGGTTTAACTTCGCCTGAAGCCAAGTTCGCCTAAGGTTTAACTTCGCCTGAAGTGAAGTTCGTTTATAAAATAAATTAAAAACCTAATGGAAAATGTGTTAAGGCAGTTATCGAAAATAAAATTTTTCCATGCTGACCTGGCAGCTTAACCCCAGCCAGGGGCTCTGCCCCTTGGACCCCGCTAGGGGCTGCCGCCCCTAGAACCCCGCTACCAGGGGCGCTGCCCCCGGACCCCCGTTCGTTGTGGGTCATATAAAGATAGAAACGCAACATAAGTAGTAGTAGCTAATTGATGCGTGTAAATATTATACAGTTAGCCGTGCACAGCTCAAGAGGGGAATAACTATTAACGGAGAGCGTAACAGTATTCAGGTGAGTTTCTAGCCCCATTTATGTGTTATGTTTTCGGGGCTGTGTGCATACTCGATGTGTTGTTAATACATTTATCCTAAGTGATAAGTGTATGCCATATGTGATATATGTGATGGATATGAATGGTTGCTTGTCGGTACGTGAACGATCTTCGGATATTGCACGTATCGACAAGAGGTATGGTTGTTAAATGAATGATGTAAAGAACGCCTAGGGTGTTCTTATGCTATGATGTAATTATTGTATATGTGAAGTATGTGTATACAGGTACACGAATGGTATGTGAGTTCTACGTTCGACATAGTAAGTTAGGATGGCAAATCCCTCTAGCTTTTGTCGGACATAGACTCGGCTGGTGATGGCGTAGTTAAGGACTGCGGGCCTTATACGTAAAGTAGATGATAGATGTAAACGTAGTTAAGGACTGCGGGCCTTATACGTAAAGTAGATGATAGATGTAAACGTAGTTAAGGACTGCGGGCCTTATACGTAAAGTAGATAATAGATGTAAACGTAGATAGGGACGGTGGGCCTTATACGTGTTACAGATAATAGACGACAACGTAGTTAAGGACTGCGGACCTTATACGTATTATAGATAGGCATCAGCATAGGTAAGGACTGTGGACCTTATACGTGCTGTAGTTGTATTGTGGTAGCATAGGGGAGGACTGCGGACCTCGTACGTGCTATGGTTTAGGTTGCAACATAGGGGAGGACTGTGGACCTTGTACGTGTTGTGGATGTAGGATGGTATAGGGAAGGACTGCGGACCTTGCACGTACCATAAAGGGTGAACATAGGTAAGGACTGCGGACCTTTGTACGTGTTCACGACCTTGAGTACAGGTATAGACGGTGAACTATGAACGTACTCTCGGTAGACTGAGGTTAGTGATTGTAGATATGTATGTATGTATGGTAGCAAGTATGTAAGTAGAACAGAAGGGTAACTAGTGAAGTATGGATATGTATCTACGGATATGTATGTATGTGTATGTATTGTATGGCGTTCGATTAACTAGAACTCACTCAGCGTAGCTGACTTTTAGTATGCACGCAGGTGAGCTGATTACAGAGTTAGCATGAGGATGACACACGGCATGGATTGAACGGCTGGCATCTGAAGAAAGAAGTAAAGATGTTTTAAATATAAAGTTTTGTGATATGGTATCAAAGAAAAGGTTTAACGTTTTGTAACAAATGATTGATGTTTTATATTCCGCGAAAAGTTTTAATAAACTCTGATTTGAAGAACTGTGTTTATGAGTAAATCCGACGCTAAAGTAGGGCTACCGGGTTCGGGGCCTTACAAGTTGGTATCAGAGCATAAGTTCGAGAGATTTAAGCATCCTACATGCTTAGACTCGAACAGAAAATGGGATTTAAGTAAGAAAGGAAAGAAGATGCCAGTTCAAGAATGCCATGTGTAGCTCAAGCAAGATCAGTAAAGGTAAAGTGTATGATTAAATGACATATGTTAATGAGAATGAAAAGGTATGTGAACAAAAGGGATAGGAATAATTGATTGTTGATTTGACTAACCGCTTAAGTAGAACTAGCACAAATAGACTCATAAAGGGAAGTGTATAGGACACGGAAAGCAACGTGATCAGCTAGTCACAACTGGCCACTGTTATTACCTGTTAGCCTTGCTATCCTTGTACTAAATAGTTCCTTGCGTGATGATGTTTGTGTTGTCTTTTTAAGAATACGGATGGCTGGAGCTAGAGAATTTGTGGGAACTGGGGGTCGCACAGGACGTCGTGGCAGGCCTCGTCTTGTCCGGCAACCCTCGGTAGAAGAAGCTTCCCACACCGAAGATGAAGGAAGCGCAGCTGGAGGAGACCAGAACAACAATGAAGAAGTTCAACTTAGCCCTGCAGTTCAAGCAGCCATTGTTCAAGCTGTAGTTGCTGCTGTGAAGAACCTGAATCCCGAAGGATCTGCTGGAAGCCGAGAGCGAACTGCTGAAGGGGCAGGGGGTGATGGTAAGGAGGTTGGGGAAGGAGAAAGAGGGGCCTCGAGCGAGGATAAGTCTGTGAAAGTCGATGAAAGGAGAAGAGGACAAGGTGGGTGCAGCTATAAGTCCTTCAAAGGATGCGACCCGCCGAAGCTGACTGGGTTGGGAGACGCAATCGCTACTCTCCAATGGATAACCACTATGGACAAGGTTATCCGCATTAGCGAATGCCGTCCCAACCAAGCTGTGGGTTATGCTACTCAGTCATTTGTGGAAGAAGCTATGTATTGGTGGGAAAGTGTGGAGCAGAGAAAGACTAGGGATGAGATCAAGGCGTTGAGATGGGACGATCTGAAAGAGTTGGTGATGAAGAAGTTCTGTGCAGATGCAGAGGTTGAAAGGACGGAGATGAAGTTCCTGAATTTGAAGGCCGGTATGATGACGCATCGTGAGTATACTACTGAATTCAGCCGACTATCTAGATTGGTGCCTGATATGGTTGACACTGAGGTCAAAAGAATCAAATGTTATGTGAGGGGATTGCCACAAAAAGTCCGCATGTTGGTCAGGGCAAATAAACCTGCTACTTTTGACTCTGCTGTTGAACTTGCAGAAGCGGTTTATGCTGACCTGGCTGAGGACGATGTGGTGGTGGGGGAAAAGAAGGAGAAGAAATGGGCTACCTCTGCTAAGCGGTCTGGCGAGATGGTGACAACAACTGATGAGAGGAAGGCCAAGGTTGGGAACAAGGATGCATGTAAGACGTGTGGGCAAGTGCACCTGGGAGAATGCAAGACTGGGACAGACAGGTGCTATCGGTGTGGAAAGAGTGGGCATTATTCTCGAGAATGCCCTGATCGTCCAAAGTGCTTCAAATGCGGAAAAGCTGACCACATGGCTAAGGATTGCAAGGAATCAGGGGCGGTAGGTGCGAAAGGATGAAGACTTTGGGAAACTGCAGAGAGGAACACCTGATGAAGGAATAATTGCTCATGCAATGGTTTTATTAAATTACATTTGCTTAAGAACTTGTTTTGTGTTAAGGTTTAAAACTTATGTTTATCTGTGGCGTGTAATTATTTTGAGTTTGGTTAAGAATGATTATTATGTTATGGTGAAATGTTGTTTTAGACAATAGTGTTAAAAGTACTAATCGAAACCCTTAGAAGGATGAGATGAGTCTTGGTGCATCGAGGGTCTCATGGACAAGCTACCTTAAATAGCTAAAACACATGACCACCATTCGATGGCTGTAAAGTCGGAAGTAGGAAGGGTAACTCAGAAAGCGAAGGCAATTCTATAAAACGTGTAAATGTAAGAAGTTTTCCTTTTATAGGGAATAAGTTAGGTTTCGGGGACGAAACCTCTTTAAGGAGGGAAGACTTGTAACATCCCGAAATTTCAAAGGTAATATTAATTATATTACTTATTAATAGATGGGAAGTTTACTCGGGTTATCAGGAAATAAATAAAAGAATAGGAGTTGGTATGGGTCGGGCTAGTGTCGGGTAATGGAAGTGGGTTATGGACTTGGGTTAATTGAGATAGGTTAAATGAGAATGGGATTTCAGGGATATAAATACCCCCAAAATCCCAAAATATCTCATTTCTCACCAAACTCCCTAACACACACTCCTTACACCCTCAAAACACACACATTCTAACCGATATAGATTCGAAGCCGAGACCCGAGATTTGTTGATAGATCTGAGTTGGTAAGGTAAGAACTAATCTAACAAAGCTATTATTACTGAAAATGGTTAGGATTGGATGGGTTAACCGGACCCGAAACCCAACTGCCCAAATCGGACCCCTAAAACGTCGATTTTAGGCCGATTTGATGGTTGGGGTTTGTAGGCGCCGATCATACGGTTCCGTGGGTACCAAAATCGAGTTATTTGGCTAAGAAACGAAGGAGTTATGGGCAAACAGATCTGCAGCGCGACAACTTCGCCTGCAAGATCAAGTTCGCCTGATGAACTTCGCCTTCAAGCGTAACTTCGCCTTCAAGCGTAACTTCGCCTAAGGTATAACTTCGCCTACGGCCAAGTTCGCCTAAGGTATAACTTCGCCTGAAGCCAAGTTCGCCTAAGGTATAACTTCGCCTGAAGCCAAGTTCGCCTAAGGTTTAACTTCGCCTGAAGCCAAGTTCGCCTAAGGTATAACTTCGCCTGAAGCCAAGTTCGCCTAAGGTTTAACTTCGCCTGAAGCCAAGTTCGCCTAAGGTATAACTTCGCCTGAAGCCAAGTTCGCCTAAGGTTTAACTTCGCCTGAAGCCAAGTTCGCCTAAGGTTTAACTTCGCCTGAAGTGAAGTTCGTTTATAAAATAAATTAAAAACCTAATGGAAAATGTGTTAAGGCAGTTATCGAAAATAAAATTTTTCCATGCTGACCTGGCAGCTTAACCCCAGCCAGGGGCTCTGCCCCTTGGACCCCGCTAGGGGCTGCCGCCCCTAGAACCCCGCTACCAGGGGCGCTGCCCCCGGACCCCCGTTCGTTGTGGGTCATATAAAGATAGAAACGCAACATAAGTAGTA
Source organism: Bidens hawaiensis (assembly GCF_021521415.1). Taxonomy (NCBI): domain Eukaryota; kingdom Viridiplantae; phylum Streptophyta; class Magnoliopsida; order Asterales; family Asteraceae; genus Bidens; species Bidens hawaiensis. The sequence goes on along the minus strand of NW_027505319.1, from coordinate 75,268 downwards.
GTAGCTAATTGATGCGTGTAAATATTATACAGTTAGCCGTGCACAGCTCAAGAGGGGAATAACTATTAACGGAGAGCGTAACAGTATTCAGGTGAGTTTCTAGCCCCATTTATGTGTTATGTTTTCGGGGCTGTGTGCATACTCGATGTGTTGTTAATACATTTATCCTAAGTGATAAGTGTATGCCATATGTGATATATGTGATGGATATGAATGGTTGCTTGTCGGTACGCGAACGATCTTCGGATATTGCACGTATCGACAAGAGGTATGGTTGTTAAATGAATGATGTAAAGAACGCCTAGGGTGTTCTTATGCTATGATGTAATTATTGTATATGTGAAGTATGTGTATACAGGTACACGAATGGTATGTGAGTTCTACGTTCGACATAGTAAGTTAGGATGGCAAATCCCTCTAGCTTTTGTCGGACATAGACTCTGCTGGTGATGGCGTAGTTAAGGACTGCGGGCCTTATACGTAAAGTAGATGATAGATGTAAACGTAGTTAAGGACTGCGGGCCTTATACGTAAAGTAGATGATAGATGTAAACGTAGTTAAGGACTGCGGGCCTTATACGTAAAGTAGATAATAGATGTAAACGTAGATAGGGACGGTGGGCCTTATACGTGTTACAGATAATAGACGACAACGTAGTTAAGGACTGCGGACCTTATACGTATTATAGATAGGCATCAGCATAGGTAAGGACTGTGGACCTTATACGTGCTGTAGTTGTATTGTGGTAGCATAGGGGAGGACTGCGGACCTCGTACGTGCTATGGTTTAGGTTGCAACATAGGGGAGGACTGTGGACCTTGTACGTGTTGTGGATGTAGGATGGTATAGGGAAGGACTGCGGATCTTGCACGTACCATAAAGGGTGAACATAGGTAAGGACTGCGGACCTTTGTACGTGTTCACGACCTTGAGTACAGGTATAGACGGTGAACTATGAACGTACTCTCGGTAGACTGAGGTTAGTGATTGTAGATATGTATGTATGTATGGTAGCAAGTATGTAAGTAGAACAGAAGGGTAACTAGTGAAGTATGGATATGTATCTACGGATATGTATGTATGTGTATGTATTGTATGGCGTTCGATTAACTAGAACTCACTCAGCGTAGCTGACTTTTAGTATGCACGCAGGTGAGCTGATTACAGAGTTAGCATGAGGATGACAAACGGCATGGATTGAACGGCTGGCATCTGAAGAAAGAAGTAAAGATGTTTTAAATATAAAGTTTTGTGATATGGTATCAAAGAAAAGGTTTAACGTTTTGTAACAAATGATTGATGTTTTATATTCCGCGAAAAGTTTTAATAAACTCTGATTTGAAGAACTGTGTTTATGAGTAAATCCGACGCTAAAGTAGGGCTACCGGGTTCGGGGCCTTACAGATATGCGCCGCGCGCATATGTGATATGCGTGAGCATATGTGATGCGCGAGCATATGTGTGCCTGGGCATATGATGCCTGAGCATGTGTGGTGCCTGGGCATATGATGCCTGAGCATGTGTGGTGCCTGGGCATATGATGCCTGAGCATATGTGATATGCGCCATGCGCATAGGTTTTGGCTTTGTGACTTCTTAATGTCTTGATTTCAAGCCTCTTGTCTATATCTTGTGGGTTGACCCGCCTCGCTCGGTGTTGAGGCGGGTACATACCTCTTCAAGCCCCCCCAGTCTAATGTGTGTCTTGTCTCGCGAGAGCGAGGTAAGACAGATGTTAGACTAAATAGTTCGCTCTTTTAGTAGGGGTTGTCTTTTTCTTCTTATTATTCATCGTTGCGCGAAATTCTATCCTTTTGGTTGCAAACGAATCGTCCCTGTACGTGGTTGGTTGTTGCTGACGTGGCAAGTGATGGAGACGTGTCAGGCCTTTCGTGTGCTCGAGGTGCTACAGTTGCCTTTCGTGTCCCCTCACATGCTGTTTGTGACACGTGTCGCGCTCGCGTTGGTCCGTTCCTGCGAGTGGTGGCGCGTGAACTCTGGCAGCAGCCGTATAGTTTCCTTTCATGTCCCCTCACACAGTGTCAGGGACACGTGTCGCGCTCGCATTGGCTTAAACCTGCGAGTGGGGGCGCGTGAAGTCCGATCAGCACCAAAATTTCTCTCTCCTGGGCCTATAAAAGCCAGCCCTTAGAGTTTTTTATCCTTCATCTTCTTGTTTAATATTCATAGCTCTTTTCTTTCTTTCATTCTGTTCCGATTACCGTCTTCTGCTTCTGGGTTTCTGTTCTTCAGAAGCATCCTCCGTTCGTTTTTACACTTGTATGTCTGATAGTTCATACCACACAATCTCCCCCATCCATTGCCGTAGAAAATCGTTAGTAATGTCTACATTGAAGAAGACCGGCAAGGGGAAGAAGGCTGCTGAGGTCTCATCGGAGGAGGTAGGGAGGACCAAGGCCGTGAAGAGGTGGAATGAAATCCCCTGCAAATTGAGGCAGGCCGATCTTGACAGCCTCATCGCCTCTCAGGGTTTCCCCCCTCTGTTTGGCTGCATGTTGCCTGTGGCCGGGCAAACGGCGGCGGACCCGCCTGCCGGCTATATATCCTTGTACTGTCATTTTTTCACCCACTGCAACCTTCGTCTCCCGATGACAAGGTTTGTGTGTGCGCTGCTTAAGTTCTATGGGATTCATATATCCCAAGTCCATCCGTTTGGACTCGTGCGCATGACTCACTTTGAGTTCATGTGCAAATCTCAGCGCGAGGAGCCCACCTCTCGGCGCTTTCAATTTTTTTACAAGCCCAAGATCCAAGACTCTTGGTTCTCTTTTATTCCTCGCAGTCAGAAGGTGAAGTGCTCCACTGTTTCATTCAAGAGCCTTCATGACTGGTCTGAGAGGTTTTTTTACATTAGGGCTGGTGTGATCCCCATCCGCATGACCATGCGCGCGATCTCTTCTGCGCCTGCGGATGTGGGTGTCGTCAAGAACCCAACTGGCGCCTGGGTGAAGAAGTTGACTGCTGAACCATCCCCCGCCAAGAAAATTTGTGAGGAGGCGCTAGTGGGGGTGGGTATGAGCAGGAGGTGGGCGGACAGCGCGTCTGAGCCCGTTATCCAAGTCGACGGCTTGTGTAAGTTTATCTCATTGCTTTACTTCTGCGCGAATAAAATTATTTTTGCTGATATCATTTGACTTGTTTTGTGCAGTCACCAAGGAGTATATCCACGCCGCATATGATGAGCATATGGAGGGTGGCTCCGTCGCGCTCGGCGCTGGGGAGGTTGGTTTCCCTGATCGCTTTGATGACATGTTCATCCCTGTTGATCTGGGATTTGTCTTCGACAGCGATGCGCCTGGTAAGCCTTTGTACTTATGCATTTTCCTTTATAATACCAAATTTTGCTAACACTTCTGTTGCATGTATTGTAAATGCGCTCGAAAACTACGAGCTGGAGCTCGCGGAAGAGGAGGAGGAGGAGGAGGCGCCCCAACTAAAGCGTAAAGCTAAGGGGAAAACTGGCGCAGGGGCCAGTAAGAAACAGAAGAAAGATGTTGCCCCTGTTGTTCAGGATCCTCCTACTCAAGCGGGGGGATTTGGGAAAACCCAGGAGTTTACCACCAAGGTTTCCCTGTCTTCCCTGCCTCAAAAAGTGGGCAGACCTCCTGTCCACCTGAGGTATGGTGCCACTACCTCCTCCCTTCGCGCGGCGGAAAAGGGAAGCGGTGTTGCGCCTTCGACAGGTATATTTTGCTTATCCTTTATGGTTCTATGAGCGCGATTCTGATAGACTTACTAATGAATCTTTGCTCTCTCAAATGTTTGTAGAGCCGGCGACAGCGCAACAAGATGCCGAGGCTGCGCCGGCGGTCGCTTCGAAGTCCCCTGTTTTACCCTCAAAGAAGGGTAGAATGGACTTCATGGCGATGTTTGCTTTGCGAACGGAGTTGCGCCAAGGTACGTATTGCGCTCTTATTTTCTGTCTTTCTTTTAGATCAAGTCCTGAACCATTTCTTGTTGTTGATTTTTTCATAGAAGCCGTAGCTGGCGCACAAGCTGTTGGCGGCACTCCTGGCGCCGGTGCCAGCGCCGTTGGCTCTGCTCCTGCTCCTGCAAGCGATGAATCTCCCCTCATCGGGATTACTAAGGAGCAGGAGGCCGTTTTGCGCGCCGACCTGGCTGCGTCGAGACCTCCCTCACCTCCTCCTGCGCACAGCCCTCCTCGCGAGACCGATTTTGGCTCTAGGTCGCAGGAGAAAAGGCCTGTTTCCGAGGAGGATGAGGAGTTTGAAGTTGAAGACTCCGACCGCGGTCGCGCCAGTTCTGCAGCGCCACGAGGCTTCGCGGCGGAGCCTTCTCGTGGGGCTGGCGCTGACTTTTCTGCTTCATCCCCGCAGGTATTTGTTCTTTTTTGCTCCGCTGCGCGGACTTCCATCTTAGATAATTACTTCGTTTTTGCAGGAAGCCGATCACATTTGCCGCCCGAGATGGAATATTACTGAAGATAGCACATTTCAGTCCATGGGTGTATGTGCGGAATTCTGGGCTCATGCTGTGCCTCCATCTGAAAGGAGGTTCCAGGAGGACCGCGCTCGCGAGGACCTGCTCAATGATCATATGTTTGCTGGGTCGGCCTTCTTTGCTGCCTCCCAAGAGCTTCGCTCTGATTACGTAAAAGTACGTGATGCTCTTGCGGAAGCCAAGCAAGAGGCTAAGGTGTCTGCTTGGCATCTTTCTGATGCTCGCGAGAGAGCTGAAAAGCTCCAAGCAGAGCTCAGTGAGAACAGAGCCAGTGCCAACAGCGCCTTCGTGAAGCACGGTCATGAGCTTCAGGCTGCGCGGGAGAAGCTGCAGGCGGCGGAGGCGGACGCGGACAAGTACGCGCGCAGAGCGCGCGACTTGGAACTGGAGGCGGAGGCGCGTGACCAAGCTCTTGTCCAGTCTATAACTGAAAAATCATCACTGGAGAGTGAGGTTGCGCGCCTGAAGAGGGAGCTGGCGGCCGCGTAGGCCGATAAAGATGAAGTCTTGGCGACGGCAGCGTCTAGCCAGGAAGCACTTGATGCTGCGCGGGCGGAGAAGGAAGAAGTCCTGGCGGCAGCAGCGTCCGACAAAGAGGAGCTAAAAAAGACTAAGGAAACTGTTGAGTTATTAAACTCTCAGGTTACTGCCCTCGAGACGTCTGTTGCTGGCCTCGTGCAGGATCGCCAATGGCTGATCTCACAGGGCATGACTCGTTGCGCTTACGCGATGAAATACTCATACGAGTTTCAGGCCCTGGTGATGGATTGCAACGCTGCCGCGCGCTTGGTGGGCCGAGCTGAAGGGTTCACGGATGGTTATGAATATGGCATGTTGAAGAAGAACCCATCCGAGTACCCTTATCAGAGCGACGCTGCCTGCGCGGAGATGGCCGCGATGGGGGAGAAGTATATGAATACTCCCATTCCCATCATTGCGCAGGTATTTTAACCTTAATGAGATTACCTTGACTTATTTTCTAAGTCTTTTTGTACTCATATTTGTGCTTATGATTTGCAGATATCCGCGCTTGCTGACCAGCCCGATCTCGTCGCGCTAAAGAAATTACTTGACGAATGCGAGGGGGCTGGCGGCGGCGATGATGGCGCGGGGAATGCTGGCGTTGCTAGCGTCTCTGGCGTGGCCAAAGGATCCGCTCCTGACACTGTCGTGATAGAAGGCTCCATTCAGGACGAAGAACTTGACTATGGTCAGTTTGGAGATGACGAGGAGCAGGCTGCGCCAGATGCTGAGGGCGATGATGATGAAGAGGCTGATGTCAACGTGGAGACTTGAGAAGCCCTTCATGTTTTTTTATTTTTATTTGTAGTTTGTATCTCATCTTGTAAACTTGTAAATTTCAATGCTTTGGAATGAAATTTTGTTTTTCCCTTCTTCGCATCTTGCGCATTCGCCATTCATCTCTTTATATTGCATGTTGAATATAAGATATGCTTGCACGTTGGAATAAGAACAAGGTTGTTAGGAAATTATTATACTTAATCCTTGTCATATTGTAAGTGATTTTGCCATATCTTGATTTTGTTGACACGCGCCTTGGCGTTTTCATTATTCCTCTTTTGCGCGACGTTATCGCGTATGGAATTATGAGTTTTTTAGCCTTTACGTGTCAATATGTGTTACTCAGATATCCATTACAGTTTTATGCGCGACCTCGACCTGAGACCTTAACAACTATGTTTTGGCATTTGCTTTGCCTTAGTTGTGTTTAGGTGTTTTATGGTCAGGCTGCGCAGTATGTAGGATGGATGTTGTGAGTGATTTGAGCTAAGGCTCACATTATTGGGCTAAGGCCCTGACGTTTTAGAGTTAAGACTCTTTAACGCGTTTGCGCATGTATGTCTTACTTCGTTTTATTTTGTTTTGATGTCAATACAATGTTATCATATTGCTCAAAATTAATAAAGGGAAGTGTGAAACATGTATGCGAAAGGTAATAGAATTGGGCTAAGGCCCTGACGCTTTAGAGTTAAGACTCCTTAACGCGTTTGAGCTTGAAGCTCGCGCATGTATGTTTTACCTCGTTTTATTTCGTTTTGATGTCAATACAATGTTGTCATATTGCTCAAAACTAATAAAGGGAAGTGTGAAACATGTATGCAAAAGGTAATAGAATCCACATTAAGAGAAGATAGCGCGTATCATCATTCATAATGGCTTAAAAAGCCTTGATTACAAACTTGACATTTACATGAAACATTTTCTAAGCTGTGCCGCGTTCCATGCGCGCGGGATCTTCTTTCCATTCAAATCTTTTAAAGCATATGCGCCTTTCCCCAATTCTTCTAAGATTTGATAAGGTCCCTCCCAATTGGAGGACATTTTTCCCGGGGGTATCGCGCGGCTAGCTTCATTGTTTCGAAGGACAAAATCATTTTTCTTGAAGTGGCATTCTTTCACGCGCTGGTTGTAATATTTTTCCAGCTTTTTCTTGTACTTGGCTTCACTGATGATAGCCGCCTCTCTGCGCCCTTCAAGTAAGTTGAGATCCAACCTCCTTTCGCGCTCGTTATCAATCTTGTTCATCATGAGCACTCTATGGGATGGGCATCCAATTTCTGCTGGAATCATTGCCTCTGTTCCATAGGTTAGGCTGAACGGGGATTCGCCATTGCTGGTTTTGCTTAATGTCCTGTGTGCCCACAGGACATTAGGTAGCTCTTCGACCCAAGAATGGGATTCTCCCTCCAACCTTTTCTTCAGCCCATTTAACAAACTTTGGTTCGCGCGTTCCACTTGTCCATTCCCCTGAGGTTGATAAACTGAAGTGAAAATTTGGTTGATGCGCAATTCCTTGAGCCAGCTGGATATCTTCTTGTCAGTGAATTGCTTGCCATTATCGCTCACAATTTCCATGGGCAAGCCAAAACGGCATATGATGTGGCTCCAGATAAACTGCTTCATCACTTTGGCTGTGATTTTTGCTAGTGGCTTGGCTTCAACCCATTTTGTGAAATAGTCTACCGCCACTACCAAAAATTTTACTCGCCCAGGCGCTTGCGGTAGGGGACCCACAATATCGATTGCCCATTTATGGAAAGGCCATGCGGAGGTCACCGGAATCAAGTTGTTCTTTGGCCGCATGGTGTTTGGCGCATAGCTCTGACATGCTTTGCATTTTTGGATCTCTTTTAAAGCGTCCAAGTACATGCCCGGCCAATAGTAGCCTGCGCTCATTGCCTTGGCAACCACCATGCGCGGGCCAGCATGAATTCCACAGATTCCTTCGTGTATCTCTCTGATCACATATCTTGCTTCCTCAGCATCTAGGCATTTCATGAGCGGCCCAAGATAAGAGCGTCGATATAATGTGCCATCAAGGAGTTCATAGTTCTGCGCCTTGTGTCTTATCTTCCTCGCTTGCGCGCGATCATCTGGTACCTTTCCCTCCTTCAAGAATTCCATTATTGGAGTTATCCATGATGAAGGGGTTGTATGAGTTACCAGGACAGACTTCGCTACCACCGACGGGTTGCTCATTACTTCTACCCTGACATCTTTGCCAAAGTGATCAAAACTGGTTGATGCCATCTTACTCAGCGCGTCTGCAGATTTGTTTTCACTGCGCGGAATATGAATGATTCTGAAGCAGTCAAATTGCTCGATGAGCTTCTTCGCCTGCTCTAGATATAGAGGCATGGTGTTCTCCTTGGCATCATAAAGGCCATTGACCTGTGCTGCTACCAAGTATGAATCAACATGGGCCTCTAGCTTTTTAACTCCGAATTTTTGCGCGATGCGCAGGCCAGCCAGCAGGGCTTCATACTCAGCCTCATTGTTGGTGCTTTTGAAGTCCAACCTGATGGCGTAAGTATATTCATGATTCTCTGGATCCACCAGTTTTAGGCCTGCGCCGGACCCTTCGTTGTTTGAAGCTCCGTCAGTGAACAATCTCCACACATTTTCTTCGTTATTGGCTCGCGGAGGATCTACCTCGCGCTGAGCCTCTTCAATTTTTCCTTCGGGGACCTCGGCAATGAAATCAGCCAAGACTTGTCCCTTTATTGCTGGACGGGGCTTATAGGCGATCGTGTGCTCACCTAATTCTAGCGCCCACTTTGTCAGCCTTCCCGAGAGCGCGGGGCGCCGCAAGACTTGCTGGATGTTGTAACCAGTCAGAACTTCAATGGGATGACCATTGAAATATCTATGAAGCTTGCGCGACGCGTGTGTTAGTGACAAAACTAACTTTTCCATGATGGAGTAGCGCGTCTCAGGATCTGTCAGCACCCGACTCACATAGTATATTGGCGTTTGGATTCCCTTGCGATCCACCAATAATACTGCGCCGATGGCGCGCTCTCCTGCTGATAGGTATAATGTCAATGTTTCACCAGGAAGTGGAGCTGTGAGCGTGGGCAAATTTATCAAACATTCTTTTATCTCACTGAAAGCTTGCTCGGCCTCAGGAGTCCATTTGAACTGACTTTTCTTTAAGCAGTTTCTCAATGTATTGACAAATGGGGTAGATTTGGTTGCCTGGTTCGCTAGGAACCTGTTGATTGAAACCAATCTACCATTCAGCTTCTGGACCTCTTTCATGGTGGATGGCGAGGGCATGTCAAGGATGGCCTCCACCTTCTCAGGGTTCACTTTGAAACCATCCTTGGTGACCATTACACCTAGAAATTTTCCCTCTAGTACGCCGAAAGTACATTTGCTCGGATTGAGCTTCATGTTAACTTCCTTTAGGCGCCCAAGGGTTTCTTCGATGTCTTTGAGCATTTGCTTTTCCTCCCTGCTCTTGATCACCAAATCATCCACATAGACTTCTAGGTTTCTTCCGATTTGCTCGCTGAAAACGGCATCCATAAGTCTTTGGTATGTGGCGCCCGCATTCTTTAAACCAAAGGGCATTTTTGTGTAGCAAAAAACACCCTTGTCGGTTCTAAATGCGGTCTTGTCCTCATCTTGTGGTGCCATTTGAATCTGGTGATAGCCTTTGTAGGCATCCAGGAAACATTTGAGCTTGAATGGCGCCACGGAGTCCACCTTTGCGTCGATGTTTGGGAGGGGGTAACAATCTTTTGGGCACGCTTTGTTGAGGTCTTTGAAGTCAATGCACATCCTCCACGACCCGTTACTTTTCTTTACCATCACAGGATTGGCTACCCACGTCTGGTATCGTATCGGGCGGATGATGTTTGCGCGCAGTAAATCCTCAACCTGCTCATTCATGGCCCTCGCCTTCTCATCCCCCATGACTCTCTTCTTTTAAGCAATTGGCTCTACAGACTTGAACGTGTTGAGAGAATGTTGCGCCAGGTCTCGCGGAACCCCAGTCATATCAGAGTGTTGCCACGCGAAGACCGACATATATGCTGTGAGCAACCTTTTCATTCTCAACCTCGTGTCGTCTGATATCGTAGCGCCAATTGTGATTTTTTGCTCCGGGAATTTGGGGTTGAGAATCCATTCCTCTGGCGCGTTGTCTGCCATTGGAAGTTTCATTCTCCCTTCCCGCGGAGTACTTGTCACTGCACACAAATGATCTCTGTATACAAAAGTTACACCTGTTGGTGTTGGGAACCCCAATGCGCCGTGCGCTGGCGACGGTATGGCGTTGAATTGTGCAATCGTTTCCCTACCCAAGATCATATCGTGGCAAGAAGTGGTGGGCAAGACCAAGAAGTTGACAACTTCTGATCGCTTGTGTTTCTCATCCCCCATAGTTAGCTCAAACTGTATTTGACCTAGGGGATGAATGATTTCATTTGAAACACCAGAGATTGGTGCATTCACAATTTCAAGCCTTGCTTGGTCTGCCGGATCCAGTTTTCTGAAACATTGCTCATACATGATGTCCGATTCACTGCCAGTGTCCACCAAGACTTTTGACACCTCGTAATGAGCAATGTGTGTAGTGATGACAAGAGGACTGCTGATAGAAGGGCCTCCCCTGATTCTTGGGAAGATTACTTGTTGCTCGCGCCAGTCTCCTTGGATTTGCGCGCTTCTCTTTCTTGATGTTTGCCCTTGCCTTCCTCCCTCGGCTACACAGATTCTTTTGTACTTTTTGCTGGCTGAGGCTCCTGATTGTTCATTTTCTGGTGTTGAGTTTTTCACCAGGTGAGCCAGCTTGCCTAATTTCACGTCCTTTTCAATTGCATCCTTCAAGTGGTGGCATGCATCAGTGTTGTGCCCTGTGGACTTGTGAAATTCACAGTACTTGCCACTGTCTGATGGTCCCTTGTAGTGTAGTGGCTTGGGGCTTTTGAATTGGACATTCTCAGTACTTAACACCTGTGAAGGCGTTTTAGTGAGGGGAGTCCATATTCTTGGCAGAGGTCTGCTAGGATCTCTACCGCTCTTGTCACCCTCCCCGCGATTACGAACATCTTTTTGGGGCTGGGGTGAGCTTGGTTGCGCCTGCTTTTCTGCGGAAGAAAAACTGGTTGGTTGCAACCTGGACCATACAGAGTTCTGTTTGCCCCTTTTTTCTTTGCTGCGCGGTGACTCAGCTTGATGCGCTCTTTCTCTTGCCCTATCTTGGGCAATTTGTTTTTCATTTCTCGCGAAAACTCGCGATGCTTCCATTAACTTGGCCCACGTGGTGGGCATGCCATCTCTGCTTACGAGTGCTCGGCGGAGTTGATCACTGCGCGCGCCTTGTATAAAGGCCACGCGCAATAGTTGCTCAGTGATGCCTCCGATTGCCAGAGACTCCTGATTGAAACGAGTGATGTAGTCTTCAATCGTTTCATCATTCCTGCGCACGCAGTGCATGATGTCATCAGGGTCGCGCGTGTGTCTGCGCTGCTGTACGAAGTGGGCTTGGAACTTTTCCAATAGTTCCTCGAACCCATCAATTTGCCCAGTCGGCAAGCTCTCGAACCAGACACGCGCCGCGCCCGTGAGGCAGCGAGCAAACATGTGACACCATGTTGGTATCGTCCAGCTCTCTAGGTTTCCCGTGTTGTAAAAACCTTGCAAGAAATCGTCTGGATCTGTTGTGCCGTCATATTTGCCCAAACCACTTGGCATCTTGGTTTTGTGCTGGATGGGAGCCTTCGCGATGCGCTCAGTGAACTTTGAATGTTTCACCAAGATGGCTGGTCTGTACGGTGTGGTTACGTCCACTTGCCCTCTAACTGGTGGGCTGTACGGCATGTGCAGATCCAGATCGGCTCTGGCTCCAGGCGCCATGTTCACAGGCGCGCGGAGCTGTGAGCCTCCTGCATGAGTATCTCGCGTCTTCCTCATGCTGTGCACTTCTTCATCACTGAACTCAGTGTGTGCAGTGTGAACAGAATGTCCTTCTTCCGGCGCGCGCGGCCTTTTTGTTCCATGAACAGTTTGCTTATCAAACGCTTGCCTTTGTGTTAAGTCGGCTAGCTTTTTCTGTTTGACCATCTCATTGTACTTGTCCATTAGACGCTGCTCGTTTATGAGCCATTCTTTAGGATCATTTGTTTCATCTTCTGGAACCATTGGTCCTTTTTGTTTCGCGCCGGCAAGATTTTGTAACGTGAGATCGTCTGGAGGAGTTTCAGTCTGGCCGTGAGGAGTTGTGATGAAGGGACGGTTACTGGTGGTGCGCGTAGAATCACGCGGCCCCCTCAGAAACTGCTGTCCCTCATTAACATCCTCACGTTCAATATCCTCCAGAACTTGATCAACGTTATGAACGCCAGAAACCATGGTGATTTTTTTTTATATCTAGATCTGATGAGATCTGATTGCCGTTGTAACAGTGGATGGCGCCAATGAAGAAGCGTGGATCGACTCACTGGTAGACGATCTACTTTCCTCGGATGTGATTATGCTATTTCACCGATGGTTTCTCTTGGATCTGTGTTCTTCCACCTACAAAATGAACAGCACCGTCAACTTACCCCTCAGAAAGGGACAGAGGGGTCCTCTTTGGGGTAACCCTCCGGTGTGAGAATAAGTATTTGTGGGAGAAGATAATAATATCAGAGTAAGGAAATCTGGAGAGTATTGCTTAATAGCTGAATACTCCGTAATTGGACGTGATTATGTGTTACTGACTGTAACTGTCTGATTGAATGTAATTGAATATGATTGAATGTGAATCGATCGTGTTACTGGCTGTAACTGTGAATGATTCAGTCCCTCTCCTTGTGGAGTTGATGCTGTATTTATAGTGCTAGGGTTTCCACTGATTGGGCTCAGCCTTGTTGGCCTCCTCCAATTGCTCTGCGCCACGTGTCCTCTGGGACACCTGGTGCTTTCTCATTGGTTATAATCACGTGGTAGCACATGGGTTATGCTGAGTTGTCCACCTTTCATTTGGCAGCTGTCAACATCAGCATATTCTTATTCCTTAAAAAGATACCTTCTGGAAGGTTGTCTGACGTGCACAATCAAGGTTGCCCTAATCCTGATTTGGATAAGGACGAGGTTGATTATGTGCATGTGTGATATGCGCCAATCCTGAGGATGCGCGAGGTCTTCTCTTTATTCTCACGCGCAGATGTTTCATGCGCAGATGTGATATGCACGAGCATGTGATATGCGCCGCGCGCATATGTGATATGCGTGAGCATATGTGATGCGCGAGCATATGTGTGCCTGGGCATATGATGCCTGAGCATGTGTGGTGCCTGGGCATATGATGCCTGAGCATGTGTGGTGCCTGGGCATATGATGCCTGAGCATATGTGATATGCGCCATGCGCATAGGTTTTGGCTTTGTGACTTCTTAATGTCTTGATTTCAAGCCTCTTGTCTATATCTTGTGGGTTGACCCGCCTCGCTCGGTGTTGAGGCGGGTACATACCTCTTCAATAATAATAATAGCTAGCTGATGAAACCCGCGCGTTGCATAGAGCTACAACTGTAATTCAATTATCGTACTCATTGTACCAACCAAAAGAGAGAACCCATAACTAAATTTGTGATACGTCCAAAAGGATATTGACATGTATTTTACATTGATAAAAAACCATAAAAACGAATATCGTTATCGGTTCGATAAACCGGTGTCGAATCGATGTTAAAAGGTCGAATCAATTCGGTTCGTCATAGTATCGATATGATACCTACACTCGTATAGCTTATAATACCAGAAATATAAGCTCGTCATAATGATAACTTTGATACAATACCAGAAATATAAGCTCGTTATAACTTTGAAATTTGGAACATTATATTGCAAAAGATATAAAAGGTAAATAAAGTACATGCAAACTGCAAAGTAAATACAAAAAAATTTTATTTTCAAAAGTGAGAAACTAAAAAAAAAGGAAAAGAAATTGAAGCAACAGGATTCAACCCATACATCATGAAACAATCAATACAAAACATAAAGGAGCCACTATGATAGATTATTTTTGTTAATCTACTATAAAGTGGCTATATTTAAAAGTAACATAAAAATAACAAAAGTAACATGTGGCACCGTCATTTGCTATTTATCTAATAATAATAATAATAATAATACCGAAAAGAGGGAAAAAACAATCAAACAAAAACAGAGAAAAAGAGAAGAAATAATAACAATAAAAACATTAATAAAAATATAATAAAGTAATTTAGTACTTATAGTAAAAAAGGATGTTGAAAAAGGGTTTGAAAAAACACCTTATGACAGACCAATTGTAAATTTGTAATTGTCAAGTTATGAAGAAAAAATTTTATTTAGAACTACATGGAACGTGATTCGACCCAAGTATAAGATATGATTGGTAGAGTTACTATTCATGCCGCCGTATATCTTTTAATTAATACAACAAACTAACATAATTTGGCTGAGGTCTCCGTTAGCTTAGTGAATTTTAAGTGTATTTATCAATAGTTATTTTGTGTTAGTGAAGTAAGTGACGTAAACATGTAATGAAGTGTGTATGTATAAGAGAGTATTGTGTCATCAAACCACGAACATGTAGTAATTTGATAAAGAAGCGTCAAGACGTAGTGTAATGTGTAGTAGATAACTTTTCTAGAGAACACGCATAAGGCACGGGCATACACCTATTTACAAAGTTTAGGCGTACATGAAAACTTAGAAATATAAATTAGTTGAAATTACACTTCGGTATTCATGTGAATACGTGCACACAAATTTAGGAACAATTTGGATAAGAATCTTACTATATTATTAAAACGACATATATGTCATTTAACTAGGTTATCCACATAGAATGCCAAGTATACAATTTCTATAAATAAATTATTCACCTAATAAACAATTTAATTTTAAACGTTAACTCATAAGTTGGAAAATGTTTCAAAATAAATGGTTATGATCACCATTTATTGAGTAGCAAAGACAATTATTTGTCTTCATTGTTATTTTTTAAAATTTTGAGACTTTGCTATTTATTATTATTATTATTATTATTATTATTATTATTATTATTATTATTTTAATTTTGAGAAATTATTTATGAACGTTTGGACTGGATGTATGGATGTTTCGATTGCAATGGTGGTTTAAGTCACGAAGTTTGGATTTTATTGCTGCTTTATTAAACGGTTTAATAAAAATTATAATTGTTATATCTCATTGGTATATTAATATTTGCAGCATTCTTTATGTTGTGTATATGTTTTATAATTTCAATAAAAATAGTTTTTATAGCCCACAACTTATGTTATAACATTTACATGTTTACGATTCATAGCTTACAACATACGATTTCAGTACATGATGAAGTTTTAATTAATATGCCTTTTTTTTTTTATTTCATGGTATAAGTTAGAAATATGTTTTAAATTGTTATTTATCTATATTTTTCTTTGTATGTTGGATTTTTTTAATTAAAACAACAATGTGATACATTATATTAATAATGTTACATTATTTACCGTTTACAATTCATTAAAATGTATAACACATACATATATATATATATATATATATGTATATATGAAGTTTTATATATTTTCATCCGTATTTAACACGGGATCTAAACTAGTTTAAGACAATATAACAATTCACTTTCAATTTGTCATTCTAGTTATGAGTAATAGGTTTTAAAAACTTTTAATTAATTTCACATAAAGTAAATCATTATTTTTTAAACCACAAAAATAACACATGTACTTTTCTAAAAGCGTATGGGATCGCTCTTGATATTCAAGTGAGTCTTTTTAAGACGGGATGCCAATTATCCATACTGATTTTTACGTTTCAGGTCTGATTCACCAAGAAACAACACATGTACTACTAATTATATAGCATTAAAGAGAGTAGCAATTTTGAAGATAACACTTTTACCCGGACTCAAGTTTAGGCACCGTGTTTCTTTTTATATATATATAAATATATAATTAAAAAAAGAAATTTTTTTATATACTGTCAAGATGTGGTTTGGTTATTTCTATATTTTATATTACTTTATAGATGATATTTTTATTTCACATGAGTTGCTTTACAGTTTACATAACAAAGGATGTCACAATTTCTCATTGGTGGCCAACAAAAATTACCAACTCATTATTTAATTAGAACTTTCAAAGAAATCGTTATTTTTACAGCTAATGTACTGGAAACTAAAAAGCAAGCCAGCAGGGAGTGAAGCTACAAACAAAAGAAAGCGTACAAAGATAGAAAACCAAACAAGACTACCAGTCTACCATAAATCCCCTAAACATCCAAAACACCGGTAGTTACTTCAAAGCATCATCATCAACTTTCTTTTTACTAGGCGAGTAACGTTTAACAAATTCTTTTTGTATATATGATTTCTCAATGTGGCCCTCTATGCAATCACACCTTCACAATTTGTTGGATACAATTTCTGATACGGTTTTAGAACGAAATTTAGAACAAAAATAATCTACTTTTGGGTGTTGCATTTAAACTATTTAATAAACAAGTTGTGTTTGAGTTAAGAAGCATATTGATTAACTAAACAGGTCATGTTTAGGTTGTGCAAGTATAACCCATTTAATTAAACTGGTTATGTACGAGTTGACAGGTTTTAACATGTTAATGAAATACGTCAGCATATTAACCTGCTAAAAATTAGATAAACACATATTTTTCATAAGATCGATGAGTCAATCTAACGGTTACAACACATAATTTCGTTTACAACTTAATTACACCCATATACAATTTTAACATCCGTCTTCAAACTCACGTGACTCGTTTAGTGGTTTAGATATATAGGTTACATAAGGCTTGTTTGGGTATATAATTTTAAGTGTGTACTTAACAGGCTGATGGTTTTGACTAATGGTTGATCAAGGAATTCTCGTCGATGAGTGACAAATATGGGTAAACTAGTACTTGGTCGTGCCAAAATGGATCGGAAAAAGGTGTCATGTCAAAATGGACTGGGATAAAAAGAAGAAAAAAAAACATAATGTTAGAAAACTATAGATAGCCTTTGACTCTGAAAAGGTTAGTGGGTTATCATCTGGCCTTTGGACACTTCAACACTTCTTCTAATATTACAATTTTTCTTGTAATGCAGTTTGGTTTATGTTTTACATGTAACACATGAAAGGTCACACAACAAAAAAACTGTTTAAAATTTTTTATTGCAAGTATTGATAGTTGGAGCCTTGCCCCAAGTTTTTAACACAAATAAATACATTGGGTAATGTTGTGTTCTCTCAACCCGCTAATACATTACAATTGTTACCCTTGTTAAAAAAACATTTTAAGTTGCAACCTCTTTTTCTTTTCTTTTGTGGAGCCGAGTCATATTTTTTTTAACCCATGTTAGTTATTTATAAAGGTGAAATGTATACTACTTAAAAAAGGTGTCATTGATCTTCTGGTTTAATGGCATGGGGTGATAGTTAAGGTTTGGGATCCCCGACGCCTCAAGTTTGAAACCTTACCCAAAGGGTTTTTCTCACAGTGGTGGGTTTCCTTATTGATGACGTTTTTGGGTGAGTCAGGTATGGAACGTCAAAATCAGTATGGACGGTTGACATCCCGTCTAAGAAAGATTCACTCGGGTATTGGGAATAGTTTCAAATGGTAGCTGTTAAAAAAAATAACAAATCTATTGATTGGTAAAAGCTAAAATCGAATCTTAAGACATTGAAGAAACCAAAAGAACTTCTTCAATCCAAAGTCAAAATTAAAATTTAGTCATTAGAAGAAGAATCTGGGAATCACAACCCTTCTTCATCTTCCTCTTCTCACTTCCCACTTTCTATGCTGAAATGACACAGAAAATAAGGTAATTTCATTTATTAATATATTTGTTTTATAATAAATTAGTTAATAGAAACAAACAGTGACACACACTCACATACTAACATTTCACCGTCGGGAGTTGCACATTTTCCATATTTTATGGATCAGGTTTTTTGAGTTAAACAACATAGAAGCAAAGGTTATATTGAGACGGATACATCCTTGTGTTTATTTTAAAATCGTGTTCCACACCTGGTCCGATACATGTAGGCATCTGTCGACTAATTACTTGTCGAGTTTCGGACGACCTAAAATTATACCAGACACAACAAATTGCATTGATTTGTTAAAAATGGTTATTGATATTTCTAAGTACATTGATTTTTCTTACCATTTTAACTTTTATATGATTATATGGCTTTAAAAACTACTACAAATAAAAATATGATAAATTACATGTTAGAGTGAGTAAGATACGCAATAGGGTAATCTCAATAGAGTAAATACAACATATACGCCTCCTATGTATACAAAAGATAATATTAAATTTAAATGTATGCAAAATAATGTTGCATGATTGTAAATAACTGGTACCTGTGTGGCTGCGTAAGTACGTTCTCTTACATACATATCAGTTATCGCCATCGCTATAAAATATTTGAGAAATGTATAATATGTAAATTTTATGATGATAGGAATTCTATTAGTTAAGTAAACAATATAATAAAATACATTATTTAGAAGAAAATTTCATGAAGCAATTAAAATAAAACATTACTAGACAAGGATAAATGAAAACTTAAATTTAAAAGTTTTCGAGCATATGGTTAGGTTAATAAGTATATGATTTTGGGTTATCAGATCGGGTATTACCTAACACCAAACTCGTACACGAACCCACAATTTTGCATCAATTTCATATTCAAATACACGTCCTACTATCCGCTCCAAATATTTCAAGTTTTCGGTATTGATTTTTTTCATCCCTAAATAGAAGACCGAAGAGAACCAGACTCAAAGAGGCATAATATAGATGGGCTAGTCCAAATGTTCCATAAGAAAGCTATCCCCACAACGAACATTTTGTATAACCCAAATATCTTTCTCTTAAAAAAAAGTTACTAACTACCATACTCTTTAATCACACTTTTAAATTTACCAGCCAGATGTAGTGATATATCTACTATACTAATAAAAGAATACCCATTTTTGTCACTTGTCACTCTCTTACCCTCCTATCTTTTTTTAAACCTATTTTCAATATATAGTTTGTTTCTGGATTTCTTGGATACGTCTATAGGTTATTAACTTATTATCCGACCCAATAGGTCATATTTCTTTCAATTTAGAACACCCCCATCCCAAACACCGTTGCATCCTTGCCGCTGCCCTATTTAGATCCGACTCCCAAATGTTTTGTCTTTAAGTTGATGTTAAATTAAATTGTATAAGGCATTTCACTTCCTTATCATAATGCATGTTCATGATTTCCTAAGATTATGGAATTTTTACACATCTTGATAAATTCAAGATGTGTTAAGAAGCCTAAAAAAGCAAAACATAATCATCGGTTTTGGACTAATACACGAAAGGTGATGTGCTAAAAGTAGTTTAATATTTATTAACTAAATTAACTAAAAATAAACACTAAATAATACTCTAGACTCTCTAAAACTCGACTAAACTACTAACCGGCAAGTGAACCGATCGACTTTATTAAAGCTAAGTAAGTCCGGATATCGAACCCACGAGACTCTTTAAATTACGTTTATTAGCTAATTAGACTCGACTACAAAACACGACTTATTAATTATATTTG
This sequence comes from Bidens hawaiensis, assembly GCF_021521415.1. Taxonomy (NCBI): domain Eukaryota; kingdom Viridiplantae; phylum Streptophyta; class Magnoliopsida; order Asterales; family Asteraceae; genus Bidens; species Bidens hawaiensis. The sequence continues at coordinate 55,880 of NW_027505319.1, read as the reverse complement.
TTTGGGGGATTTTTTTATTTAAAATACTAATTTAATACTATAATTAAAAACTAATTAAGAAAACAAGTAATATAAACGAAAGCAAAGTTTGTTGTAAAAATAAGATGATGATAAGAAAACTACCTAGGCTAGACTCCCCTAAATTTCAGTAATGAATTGACTCGGGAAAATATTTAGTTATGGACTAGGATCGTAAAATAGACACTTATAAGAAAACCCGAACAGGACCCCTGACCCTTCTCAAGAGAAACCTATGGATTTCTAACAAGTTTTAACGCACACCAGTATTAAAAATCAATTTCGCTTACGGTCACCCAATTGTTTATAATTTAGTTCCTTTATACGAAATCCTACCTTACAGCGCGGAAATCAAAGGCAATTTACTATACTTAATTGATTTGATAAATAATAATAAAAAAATCAACCATAGACGGACTCCTTACGAAAAACTAAATCTAGCAAGATTAAATAGTAAAGACTTATCAATAACCTAGCACTTTACAGATTTTAGGTTAGCAGCACACTTAGATTTATTTGACAATATTATTTTTATGATCTTATCATGACATCAATCATAAATTAATCAAAAACACAAAGTAATTGACCTAATAGCAATCCTATCATATGACAAACAATAATCAAGGAAAACTATGGAATAAAACTCATCAAACAATCCTAAGTATCCATATGCATCAATTAATTATAGATAAATCTTTTACTAAATCATAAAAACCATAACGATAAACAATCCCAAAGTCAAATCAAAACATCAAAATAAGTTCATCATAAGCCTAGATAGTTCATGCAATTTAGCCTAGCATCTTAGGTTTAAGCAAAACAAACAAATAAGAATTCATGGCAATAAAATAATGAAAACGAAAGAAACAAAAGATAAAACCCGTGTTCTTCGTCTTCAACCAATATGCACAACACCAGATGATTCTTCGACTCCAAAGCTGCCGGAAACTGCTGTCGGACTCCTCGGAACTCACCAAATTCGTCTGGACTTCGAGGTATGCTTAATGGTGAGTTTAGGGGTCTTTTTATAGGCAACAGGAGTCCAAAAATAAGTTAAGTCGGTGCAACAAACGAAGATTCTGGAAACTCACGCCGCCTCGCCGCGCGGCGAGCATGTCCCCCTCCGTCGCGCAGCGCTCCGATGATAAGGGGGTGGACTGGCCAGCCTAGCCGGTCCGGTTCTCTTCTGGTTCGGTCCGGTTCGTTTCCTGATCCTTTGGTTCTCTGGTTCGGCTTGTTTTTGCTCGTTTTTTGCCCTATTTTCACCGGAATTAAAACCCGAAACCTAAAACCTAAAACCATGTTAGTAGTATACAAATCTTATGAGAAATCGAACTAAATTAATAAAATATTAAGTAAAATGTACACGGGATTAATGTATATTAAGCGTTATATCAAATGTCCCCACACTTAACCTTTTTTCGTCTCTGAAAAAGTCTCATTGCAACGGGATCAGAATCGGAGAAATACAGTCTAACAAACATATAGGTTATCTTAAAATCTAGTACAACGCAAAAAATACGATCACCGATATTGTTGTCCACTTAAACCCATGCCTTTGTCTTTACCGGGACAAGTAAGATCCAACTATTATTATTATTATTATAATTATTTTGTATATAATCTAGTGGAATCCACAGTCAAGACCCGCTTTATTTTAGATTTTACCGGATCAAATCACCCCAACTTGACTTAAACCTCATAATAGCAGATTAAAACATTCTTGCACATTTATCATGAACAGCTATGACTATCAAGGATATTGTTTATCCACCTAAATTTAAACATCAAAGTATACCAAGCAGCCATTAGATTCGATTAAGGTTCAATTATTCAACTATCTAGCAAGTGTTCCCTACTACATGACATACCCCTGTTATCAAGCAATACCTCGAACCCATTACCACACGTGATTTTACAAGTTTCCATCTGTCGGTTTACATACGTCGTGTCTCTAGTTGATCCTGTTCTTAATGGTATGGGACGCAAGTAAGAGGACCATGTATGACTAACAGCGGGATGATCACTGGATCATCAAGATTTTACTTCACTGTAATTGATGTAAGTGAGAGTAATGATTTCAGTAAACTGCGGGTTTATGCTTAAAAGCTTTTATATTTTTTTTTAAATATTCGAAGATACCCAGATGAACAACCGTAAAAAGACCCGTGGTCTCCGAACCCGAGGCATCCCATCAATACAGGCTTTAAGGCTATAAAACCATACGCCTATGAAGTGTTAACCACTAAAACTAGAAGTGCAAGTTTAAATTTATATCACAAGTTACACGGTATACTTTAATGTTTAAACCTACCCAAGCATCGTATGATAGCGTATTCAGATTTCTTTAAAATTCATAATTTTCTACAATCGAACTAAAAATGAGGCTTGAGTATGACCCGACCTTTCATCTCGTATTTTATACAGACTCAACATGTATCCCACTAAAAATCATATTTATCGATAAAAACCAACTATCAAACTGCCTTCTCATTCTAAAGGCTGAGCCTACCAACACATCCTAAGTTAAGTGCGTGTTCTTTAATTATATCTTATTATTAGTAGTTTGAAAAACCGATTCTCGATAAGTATCCTCATCTCCCATTTATACGCAAAAAGAAACAAAATCAAAGGACATTTTTCAAAACTTTTTTAATTTTTTTTAAATCAAAACAAAACAAGTTAAAAACATGTGTTCCTATCCCCACAAATAAAATTTGCATTGTCCTCAATGCAGGAACGGAAACACGACTCAAAAATTAAAAAAAAACAAAACCTAAAAATACAAAAATAAATTAAAAACTAAAAATAAAAAAATAAAGTAAAAAGGAAAAGACTTAGCTGGTAATATGCGAGTGAAGTATGATGCTAAAGTCTTTCATAAATGCCCTCCATCTCCGAACGTCCTCCACAACCAGTATCTCCTTTCTTCTCGTACACGAACGGAAGCGGCAACAATACAAAAAATATCTAAAAATTTATCTTATCAACCTGATAGATATTAATCTTTCAAAGTATGTAACCAGACCAACCAATCAAACATAAAAGCAGCAAATAAATAATAAGAAAAGTTTGCGGCTCCTGCTGCTCCATCCCCACACTTGAATGTTGCATTAAACTTCAGGGGATCTTCTCTCTATCTTCCTTCACAACTTACCAAAACTTAAAAATAAAGAAAAACTACACAAAACTACGGTAGTGACTCAAGGAAAAATAAAAATAAAATAGAAATAAAAATATGAAAGAATCTACAAACTCTACATTTGGGTATTCACTCAAGAACCACGTGTGACAATTCAGTGCGATGGATCTGGAGGAGTTTCCTCCATCTCGATTGATTCCTCCGGTCCTCCAAGATAGTGCTTTAAGTGATGACCGTTCACCTTCCAAGACGTTCCATTATCCGGATTCTCCAGCTCCACCACTCCATACGGGAAAACTTCTTTCACCAAGTGCGGTCCCGACCACTTTGATTTCAACTTTCCTGCAAACAACTTCAAACGAGAGTTAAATAATAGTACCTTATCGCCTTTCTTGAACTCTTTTCCGCCTATCAAACGCCGATCGTGTAACGCTTTCGTCTTTTCTTTGATGTTCAACGATCGGGAATATGCTGCATCCCGAAGCTCCTCCAGCTCATGAATCTGAAAGTACTTTTTCCTCGCGGCTTCGGTGAGATCGACATTCACCGTCTTCAATGCTCAATAAGCACAATGCTCCAACACAACCGGAAGATGACAAGACTTACCATAAACAAGCATAAACGGTGTAGTACCCAACGGAGTCTTGTACGTGGTCCAAAATGCCCACAACGCATCATCTAACTTCTCCGACCAATCCTTTCAACTAGCCCCAACCGTCTTCTCCAAAATCCTCTTCACCCCTCAATTTGCATTCTCGACTTGACCATTCGTTTGAGGGTGATAGGCGGTAGAGGTACGATGAGTAACTCCATAACGAGCTAACGTTTTCTCCATGATGGTATTGCAAAAATGAGTTCCCCGATCACTGATAATAGCTCTCGGAATACCGAAACGAGTAAATAACTTCTTAAGAAACCTCACAACCACCCATGCATCATTTGTTGTCAATGCTTGGGCTTCCACCCACTTCGACACATAATCAATTGCCACCAAAATATACTTATTACTGTTTGATGTGGGAAACGGTCCCATGAAGTCGATGCCCCAAACATCAAAGATTTCAAGAATTTGTATTGGGTTTTGAGGCATCTCATTCTTGGACGAAATATTACCTGTTCTTTGGCACGCATCACAAAGCTTCACAAACTCTTCAGCATCTTTAACAATTATCGGCCAATAAAACCCAATATCAAACACCTTCTGCGCAGTAGCATGCGCACCATGATGACCTCCAGTCAACCCTTCATGAACATGCTTGAGAATATCCCAACCTTCCTCTTTCGTCACACACCTCCTCAAAATCCGATCACCACCCATCTTGAACAAAAACGGGTCATCCCACACATATCGATTAACATCGCGGAAGAATTTCCATTTTTGTTGCGTAGTCATACCCTCCAAAACAAAACCATTAGCCAAATAATTAGCAAAATCAGTGAACCATGGCATACCTTGCTTCTCAGCCGCCACAAAATCGATCGACTCGTGAGGGAATGTGTGACATCCGTGGCAAAACCGAGTACACCTTAGTATTCATATATCGAATAAGCGATTAAACGCTTATTGCGTAACGAACGAACAATTAACCGAATGGGTCTGGTTATGACCCAGATATCCCGAGGGGCCATCTATATGAGATATATGTCTATTATAAGCCAACATGCTGATAATATGGCCTTAGTTCGATAGCAAACAAGTTAAACGAAAAGATGCTCGTTTAACTACCCGCTATAGAGTTAAACACGAAAGATAGTTACAAACCAAGCATTGTATCATCCGTTAAGCCAAAAAAGACTTACCAAACACTTATTTGAAATGTTTTAAGCGATCCGTGAAAATATTTTAGATTTTTACAAACATATAGTATGTGTTTATAATTTTACACAAAACTAGCCGAAAAACACTCGTTTTCGCCCTGTTTGTCGTACCCGATATATTTTCGTACCAAAAACCAAACCCGAAATAAATTTGGACTCGGCATTTCACGTTCGTGCACGTAAATCGAGAAAAGTGGGCCAAATGGGCCCAACAAGCCCAGCCCGCCAAAGAAGACTTTTCCCCCCCTTAAACCCTTTTCATATTTAAACAAGTTCTAAGATATTTTGTGACATCTTTTTCATGAGAATTCTGGACACAAGCTGCTCTCCATCAAAAACCATCAAGAAACTAGGTAAAAATGTCATAAATAATCGATTTTCGGCTCGTTTAAACTCGATTAATACCATATAAACATAGTTTGATTGCCAAAAATCATTCCTAACCATGTAAAAACCTTAAAAATGGCCCATAAACATGTTTTGATCATACACATGGTGAGGAACCTGGTTTGATAGTTTTTTTGGCCATAAACACGGATTAAAGGGTTGAAATGGCGTTTTTACGATTCAAAAGTTCGTTTTTGTGCACTAGCCGAAACCCTAAGTCAAGGGCTGTTATGTTGATGAAAAATTGCTTGGTTTGTGATATAGGACTTGTATCTAGCTTGCATAGAATCACAGAAACCTGAAAACTTGGTTAGAAAGTCGGAAACGAGCCAAACCTGCTAAGGTAATGCCGAAACACTCGCTTATGGGCTGTTTAGGTTAAGGTTATGATGTGCATATTTTTAGGCCTTGAAATTTTTCAGGAACATCAGGGACCATGTCAATAAGTCCCTGTTTAAATTTGGTAATTTTTTGACCATCCGAGAATATTTGGCGAATTTATTACCGAATTGGGACATTTATTTGGGAAAAATAGCTAAAATATTTCAAAAATTATGAAATTTTTCTAGGAACTCATATTTTATGTATTTTGATCACATATGAATTTGGGATCATTTGGAGAAGTCTAAAGGTGTTTTGTGTATATGCGTTCGTGTGAATTTTTATAGCCGAATTTGGGTCCAAAAGGATATCGCACGAGCTTTTTACATTCTGTAATTAATACAGGTTGATTTGAGACATGATTTGAGTATTCAGGAATTTTTGTGGAATTTTGGAAATTGTTTGGGGTAGACGGACGATTTTCAGGCGAAATATAGCTGACAAAATGAATTTTATAAATTAATAAATCAGTAAATAATTCCAGAAATATTTTTATAAAAATCTACATATTTTAATTGATAAGTGGTTAAATTTTCATAATTTAATAATTAACGGTTAATTAATTAAGTTAATTTAAAGATTAAACAAATTCAGTTTTTATAAAAACCGGCAAGTTCGCGACTAGCGAACCTGCGGGAATATCAAAACACCAAGAGTGATCAAAAATCATATTTTCGGATTAATTAAGTAAAAACGAACTTTTCTATAAGAAACCTGGACAATCCGGGTGGATTGTGCGCGTTTCTTTTCAAATCAAACTGAATAAACGGAAACGGGCCCCATGGTTAATCTGGGACCCCAGTATGTGATCTTTCTTTATAACTTAAATCATTTTATTAACCAATACATTTACCCAAGCTTATTTTCCCATAACTGTTTTCTGAACACGTAAACGAACAACTTGAGCCTAGCTGGGAAAACGGGAATCTGAGCCAAGTTCGGTTTTGAAGTATTAGACATTGAACAACATCACAACCTAAGCCTATTGCCACTTTCTGGGTGTTCCAGCTATACCCAGATTAGTTATACAGCCCAGTTTAGTACTAAGATTATAATAATATTAAAATATTAATATTATTATAATATGGACTATAGGGACTAAGTGATAGCAAGGGAAACGAACCCCGAGCTGACCTCACACTGAGTGCCTACAAAACAGTGAGTTTCATGACCCCACTCTTTAAACTATTTTACGAACTTTTGGGGTGGAAAGCATGTTTATACACATTATCTATCTGAAAACGGATCAGGATATAAAATATCTGAACATTTATATATGAAAAGTCCCTACAAACACGTAAACGAACAACTTGACCCAGCTGGGAAAACGGGAATCTGAGCCAAGTTCGGTTTTGAAGTATTAGACATTGAACAACATCACAACCTAAGCCTATTGCCACTTTCTGGGCGTTCCAACTATACCCAGATTAGTTATACAGCCCAGTTTAGTACTAAGATTATAATAATATTAAAATATTAATATTATTATAATATGGACTATAGGGACTAAGTGATAGCAAGGGAAACGAACCCCGAGCTGACCTCGCACTGAGTGCCTACAAAACAGTGAGTTTCATGACCCCACTCTATAAACTATTTTACGAACTTTTGGGGTGGAAAGCATGTTTATATACATTATCTATCTGAAAACGGATCAGGATATAAAATATCTGAACATTTATATATGAAAAGTCCCTACAAACATAATGATTGACTACGTGCAAATGAAAGATGATTATTATCGTTGATTGATATATTGAGTGGAGATAATACGAATTGCAAAACATAATGAAATTACACGTGACAGCATGTTTATACAAACACGTTATGTAATGTTAAACATAACTAATTTGGGAGACAACGTGGTCTGTAATGGCCATGGGGATAACGTGGTCTGTGAGGATTATGGGGTTATTGTGGGAGGAAGGGGGGCCACAATAGTAACGAACTAAAGTTGAGTATGGCCTATGAGCCAAGTTCTGCTGCAACTTATAAACTAAAGTTGAGTATGGCCTATGAGCCAAGTTCTGCTGCAACTTACTAAACTAAAGTTGAGTATGGCATATGAGCCAAGTTCTGCTGCAACTTATAAACTAAAGTTGAGTATGGCCTATGAGCCAAGTTCTGCTGCAACTTATAAACTAAAGTTGAGTATGGCCTATGAGCCAAGTTCTGCTGCAACTTATAAACTAAAGTTGAGTATGGCCTATGAGCCAAGTTCTGCTGCAACTTATTAAACGAACTAACTTGATTATGACATGAATGTTAAGAAAATAATGTGATTATGCGTATTGTGGGCGGATGGGGAGCCACAGTATTTGGTGATACGTGATAAATACTATATGTGTCTATATACATGCTATGTGATTAGTCGTAGGAAATACTATGTGTAGAATATACTAATTATTTGCGTGTACACTATATAATGTTTGAGTTTACGTGGAATCATTGTGGATGGAAGGGGGACCACAGTGGTTGATGTTAACGTGGGACCGTTGTGGGCGGAAGGGGGGCCACAGTGGTTGAGTTTATGTGGAACCGTTGTGGGAGGAAGGGGGTCCACAGTGGTTTGTTAAACACGGAAATTGGAAACAGGTAGTACGAACAAACAATCACGATTTTACCTAAATTTCGAATTTATATTATAAACTTACATGTGTGCTTATGCACACACAAGGATATGGCTGTACATATTTATACAAACGTAAATACATATTTTTACATACGCGCGTACATACAAACTATGACTGTGTGGTACGCAGAACTGATTTCGTTAAACTTATGAAACTCACCAACTATTCGTAGTTGACCTGTTTTAACATGCTTTTCAGGTAATCAGATATGAGAAGTAATTTCCAGTGCGTTACGTGTCTGATTGGTGATTGATGTCATGGGCATTTGAGTTAGAAGCAAAGTAATTGAAGAACCGGTTTGATTGTATCACCTAGTTTTTAAAAGATGTTAGAACGATGTAATATATTGTAAATTAGTTAGTAATGTTTCTTTATGAACAATGTATTTGATACCAGTTGTATCTGTTTCATTTCCGTTTTACGCTTCCGCAATTCGATTAACGGGGTGTGACAGAATGTATCTCCAATCTCCTCCTCACGCAACTCTTCTCTCCTCGGGGCCTCTAAACGAGATAGATGATCGGACGCTACGTTTTCCGCACCCCTCTTATCTTTGATCTCGATGTCAAACTCGGAAATTAGAAGAATCCATCGTATAAGACGAGGCTTCGCATCTTTCTTCTGAAAGAGAAAACGCAAGGCTGCCTGATCGGTAAAAACGGTGGTCTTAGAAAGCACGAGGTACGAGCGGAACTTATCAAATGCAAACACAATGGCTAAAAGCTCCTTCTCAGTGGTGGTGTAGCTTTCTTGGGCATCATTCAACGTCTTGCTAGCATAATAGATGGGATGAAAATGTTTATCTCGTCTTTGCCCCAAAACCGATCCAACGGCGTAATCACTAGCATCACACATGAGCTCGAACGGAAAACTCCAATCGGGAGAACAAAGAATGGGAGCACTTACGAGCTTCTCGTTCAAATATGTGAACGCCTTCACACACTCATCATCAAACACAGACGGCACATCTTTCTCGAGGAGTCGGGTCATCGGACGGGTAATTTTGGAGAAATCTTTGATAAATCACCGATAGAATCCCGCGGACCCAAGAAACTCCTAATCGCCTTCACATTCGTTGGTGGAGGAAGTCTACATATAGTATCAATCTTTGCCCGATCCACCTCAATACCATCTCTCGAGATCTTATGACCCAACACGATTCCTTCTGTCACCATAAAATGACACTTCTCCCAATTCAACATTAACTTCGTTTCGATACACCTCTTCAGCATCTTTTCAAGATTAGCCAAACATTGATCGAAAGAATTACCGTAAACCGAAAAATCATCCATAAAAACCTCCATGGACGTCTCTATCATATTTTGAAAAATAGCCACCATACAACGCTGAAAGGTAGCCGGAGCGTTACATAGTCCAAACGGCATGCGACGGTACGCAAACGTGCCATACGGACATGTAAAAGTTGTCTTCTCTTGGTCTTCCGGTGCAATAGGAATTTGAAAATAACCCAAAAAACCATCAAGAAAACAGTAGAACTGCTGACCTGCCAAACGCTCCGACATTTGATCAATAAACGGCAACGGGAAGTGGTCCTTCCGAGTGGCATCACTTAACCTCCGGTAATCAATACACACACGCCAACCGGTAACCGTACGCAAAGGGATATGCTTATTCTTCTCATTCATCACAACGGTCATACCTCCCTTCTTTGGAACAACTTGAGTCGGGCTCACCCATGGAGAATCGGAAATCGGGTAAATCATCCCGGCATCCGTCAACTTCAATACTTCCTTCTTCACCACCTCTTGCATATTCGGATTGAGACGTCTTTGTGGTTGCACCACCGGTTTGTACTCATCCTCCATTAGAATCCGGTGCGTGCAATAAGCGGGGCTAATACCTTAAATATCATAAAGTCTCCATGCAATCGCCCCCTTGTGCAACTTCAACACGTTTGTCAACTTTGACTTATGTTCTTCCGTCAGCTTGGATGACACAATAACGGGCAAGTTCGAGCCCTCATCAAGATACGCATACTTCAAGTGTGACGGGAGTACTTTCAATTCCAACGGAGCGGGGTTCTCCACAGAATCCGCCTCACTCTCACAACTAATCTCATTTACCTCAATCATCTCGGGCAACCCCGAAATCTCAGCCAACTCATCACAAACCGAATCGTTCTCACACAACTCATCCTCACCCAAATCATTACAATCGACTAAACCATTACTTTCCACGAGATTTGTACCACAAATGTAATCAAATCATTTATCCATACCTGCAATAAAAGAGTTTATAAAATAAATCGCATGGCATGGACCACTGCAATCATCTTGATCACTCGGGTGCTTAATCAATCTCTCGACACATAAGTAACATTTTCATCACCAACCCGAAGCGTGATCTTCCCATCATACACATCGATCAGTGCCTTTGCAGTACGTAAAAACAGACGACCAAGAATAATGGGAACCTTCTTGTCGGCCTCCATGTCAAGCACCACAAAATCAACCGGGAACACAAACTTATCCACTTTTACTAGCAAATTTTCAATAATACCTTACGGATACTTCACAGAACGATCGGCAAAGATAAAGACATGCGAGTCGGTGTAAGTTCGCCTAACTCCAACTTCTCGTACAAATAATACGGTATCAAATTAATACTCGCGCCCAAATCCGCCAATGCATGGCTCATCACATCACTACCAAACAAAACTGGAATTGTAAACACACCCGGATCTGACAACTTCTCGGGTTCACGGTTCAACACTACCGCCGAACAATCTCCCATGAGGGAAATCGATGACACCTCCCCCAACCTATCCTTCCTCTTCAACAGGTCCTTCAGAAACTTCGCGTACTTCGGCATGTGTTGGAGGGCTTCAATGAACAGGCGATTAATCTTCAACTGTCAGAACATATCAAGAAAGTGCCCAAACTCCCGCGTGTATTTCTTGTGTTTTGCGCGAGCGGGATACTGGATACGAGAGTGGTCAATAAAAGGTGATGGCCGGACTTCAACTGGTTTCTTCACTACTGGCGGTGCAACTGGTGCGGTGTTCTGCACTTTTTCCGGTACTTCCATCTCGATTTCTTCATCCACCACCTCCTCATCTCCACTTCAACCACATTCCTTCGCACCTCAGGACCCAAAACCCTGCCGCTACGAGTAGTAATCGCCTTTATTTGAGCGGCCGGATTCTGCTGAGTAGAACCTGAAAACTGTCCCGAGGGTCTCTCATTTAATTGTCGAGCAATATCACCAATGGTCCTTTGCATGTCGAGCATAGCTAATTGTTGATTCTTGAAAAGCAAATCATGCTCGGCAAGGGTCTTTTGAGTGGCTTGATCTCTAGCAACCATATGCTGCATTATCTCGTCCAACTTCTTACTCAGATCTAGCACATTATTCGAACTTTGACCATTGGAACCTTCATTGTTGTACTGTCCCTGATTTCGGTTATAGGAAGCTTAGGAACTAGGTGGCCCACCAGCCGGACGCCAATTTCGAGTTACCTTGCCCCTGATTCTGGTTCTGATTCTTGTAGCTGTTCCAGTTCTGATTGTTGTTGTTGTAAGCATTAGGGAACATGTTCTGACCAGCCACAAAATCCACATCTTGATTATTCATCAACGGACAATCCAGCGTACCATGACCACCTCTACACATCTCACACTTATTCACCTTAGTCTTTAGCTCTTTTATCTCTCGGATGAGATTCTCCAAAGCAGCAGCCATACTATTGTCCAGATTAACTTGGTGCATACCTCGAGCAGATGAGGATGTTTACTGGTGACGGTATTGGAATTCCCGCCTCGTGGCTTCTTTGCGTACTCAGATTGCGCGAAACTTTCAGACAGCTCGTTAAACTCGATCACATTCTTCTTGTCCATCAAATTACCCCCAGTTGTTGTGTCAAACCTTGCTTGAGCCTCATAAGTAAGCCCATTGTAAAACTTCTCAACAAGGGCCCAAGGGGTGAGCCCATGTTATGAACAACGGGAAAGCAGATTCTGAAAACGTTTCCAAGCTTGGTAGTACGCCTCATCCGGCTCCATGTGAAAGGAGTGGATCTGATCACAGAGGCGAGAAGCCTTAGCAGGTGGAAAGTACTTCTTGATGAATGCATTGCGAAACGCCTCCCAAGTAGTGAATGCTCTAGCAGGTTGTGAATCGAGCCAAGTGGCGGCATGACCTGAAAGTGTAAACGGGAACAAGTGAAGGAAGATCGCATCCTGGTTAGCACCATGCAAATTGAACGTTTTGAACACACGGGTCAGACGGTTGATGTGTGCCGGTGCATCTTCATCTTCACGGCCATGGAAGTGGTGGTAATTGGTGATGTTGTTCATGACATAGGATGGGATCTGCCACGAGTTAGGGTTATTAATCTCGGGGCGACAATGGGTGAGTGATCTCCATGGAACCCTTCAAAAGCTTGCTGGTACACGGTATGGTTATTCTCGGCCATCGGAATGGGTCTAGGACTTGGTGGTGAATTTGTGGGTGATGATTTCGGTGAAGTATCTATGGTGATCGGTTGCTTTTCAGACGATAATGAACTTGAACTTGCCTCGTACTTCAACTGAGTAGATCCAAAGCAATCCCACGGTGGTCCTTGCGAACGCAGATGTGGCATGTAGCTACAAAACGAAATAAAACAAGTAGTTTCTAATATAACGACTCCAATACTGAAAATAAATAAACAATTAAAAACAAACTAGACTTAATTTAGACTCCTACGACTCAAAATAAACGAAACAAATAGCACGTATGTAGCAAGTATGTCCAATCAACGCTAATAACGCAATTGGCAAGACTCCCCAACAACGGCGCCAAAAACTTGATGTGCTAAAAGTAGTTTAATATTTATTAACTAAATTAACTAAAAATAAACACTAAGTAATACTCTAGACTCTCTAAAACTCGACTAAACTACTAACCGGCAAGTGAACCGATCGACTCTATTAAAGCTAAGTAAGTTCGGATATCGAACCCACGAGACTCTTTAAATTACGTTTATTAGCTAATTAGACTCGACTACAAAACACGACTTATTAATTATATTTGTTTGGGGGATTTTTTATTTAAAATACTAAATTAATACTATAATTAAAAACTAATTAAGAAAACAAGTAATATAAACGAAAGCAAAGTTTGTTGTGAAAATAAGATGATGATGAGAAAACTACTTAGGCTAGACTCCTCTAAATTTCAGTAATGAATTGACTCGGGAAAATATTTAGTTATGGACTGAGATCGTAAAATAGACACTTATAAGAAAACCCGAACAGGACCCCTGACCCTTCTCAAGAGAAACCTATGGATTTCTAACAAGTTTTAACGCACACCAGTATTAAAAATCAAGTTCGCTTACGGTCACCCAATTGTTTATAATTTAGTTCCTTTATACGAAATCCTACCTTACAGCGCGGAAATCAAAGGCAAATTACTATACTAAATTGATTTGATAAATAATAATAAAAAAATCAACCCTAGACGGACTCCTTACGAAAAACTAAATCTAGCAAGATTAAATAGTAAAGACTTATCAATAACCTAGCACTTTACAGATTTTAGGTTAGCAGCACACTTAGATTTATTTGACTATATTATTCCTATGATCTTATCATGACATCAATCATAAAATAATCAAAAACACAAAGTAATTGACCTAATAGCAATCCTATCATATAACAAACAATAATCAAGGAAAACTATGGAATAAAACTCATCAAACAATCATAAGTATCCATATGTATCAATTAATTATAGATAAATCTTTTACTAAATCATAAAAAACATAACGATAAACAATCCCAAAGTCAAATCAAAACATCAAAATAAGTTCATCATAAGCCTAGATTGTTCATGCAATTTAGCCTAGCATATTTGGTTTAAGCAAAACAAACAAACAAGAATTCATGGCGATAGAATAATGAAAACGAAAGAAACAAAAGATAAAACCCGTGTTCTTCGCCTTCAACTAATATGCGCAACACCAGCTGATTCTTCGACTCCAAAGCTGCCGGAAACTGCTCTCGGACTCCTCGGAACTCACCAAATTCTTCTGGACTTCAAGGTATGCTTAATGGTGAGTTTAGGGATCTTTTTATAGGCAACAGGGGTCCAAAAATAAGTTAAGTCGGTGCAACAAATGAAGATTCTGGAAACTCACGCCGTCGCGCCGCGCGGCGGGCATGTCCCCCTCTGTCGCGCGTCGCTCCGGTGATAGGGGGTGGCCGGCCTAGCCGGTCCGGTTCTCTTCTGGTTCGGTCCGGTTCGTTTCCTGATCCTTTGGTTCTCTGGTTCAGCTTGTTTTTGCTCGTTTTTCGCTCTCTTTTCACCGGAATTTAAACCCGAAACCTAAAACATAAAACCATGTTAGTAGTATACAAATCTTACGAGAAACCGAACTAAATTAATAAAATATTAAATAAAATGTACACAAAATTAATGTATATTAAGCGTTATATCAAAAGGTAAGTGTCTTAATATTTATTTATAAGAACTTTTAGAAACTCTTAAAAACTAAATATTTTTTTTAATTTTTTTATATAATAACATTATTTGCGAGTAGTTTTATCATATTTGATATATAAAATTTTGATTTACATATATAAATCAATAGTTTACATATGTGTAAAATTTATGAAATAAAAAAACTTACATACGTGTAAAAGAAAATTAGATGTGTAAAAACTAATTTATATAATTGTAATCATAAATATAATATAAAAAGTGATAAACTACACTCAAATAATGTTAATATAGCAATATTTTTATATAAAAAAAACGTTAGTTATTAAGAGTTTCTTAGAATTCTTAAATAATTTAAGAGTTTTGTAATGATATCCATCATATATATATATATATATATATATATGTATATGTATATGTATGTGTGTGTGTGTGTGAAGATATGTATTACATTATAAAGAATGCTTTTGTTGGTGACTACAGTTCTAAGTATAAATATGTGAATAATGAAAAAAATAGCATTTGTGCTTCAAAGACACCAGTTTCCCCTTACAGTATGTTTTGCAACGACTATAAACAAATGTCAAGGTTAATCGTGATCTAAGGTTGGTGTTTATATTTGAAAGAACATGTGTTCTCACACGGGCAACTATGAGAGCTACAAGCAGACATAAACTAAATATTTTGATTATGGACTAAATATTTAAATTCTTCATAAACAAAGTATATTTACCAATACAACCACAAATGTAGTATACAAGAAAATTTTTACTTATTTGTAAAATATTTGTGTAATGTTTGTTTTATAATTCCTGTAGTTCTAATGTAAATTGTTTTGTATTAACAATATATGATAATTCCTTCAGTTTTAAATTTTCATCAATTCCCATGTAATACACGGGGCTTAAGCTAGTCTAATACTATTTCTAAATCTACACTTTTTTGTTCATTACAAGATTTGAACTATTACAACTTGAGGAGGGGTACATTTTCCTCTCAAAGGCCAAAATACCTACCATGGTAATTTATATATTTTTAGTTATTATTTTTTTTAATAAAAAATTAAATATATATATTACTTTAATTATGATGCCTGAGCTTGTTATGCAAATGCATAATCACCTTTCTTTTTCTATTTCACTATATTTTGGACAAAACTACACGATAATTTACTTAAATAAACCACTCATCAAAACGAATGCCTTACCAGCTACACCTAGATGATGCCACAAATAACTTGGAACATAAAAACTATCTATGTACATATAACTCTTTTAAAGCGGGTATACCTTTTTCTAAACCGGTATACCTTTTCTTTTAGTATAAATTTCTAACTATTGATTATGTTTGCCATTTCTACCTGTTGGCGGGTCATAGCCAGTAGGTTCAAATAATGGTGGTTGAAGAGTATGCAACTAGTTCGGTTGTGTAGGCGGTTCTACTGGTCTAACCGGCTGGTCAGCTTTTGAGAACACTAGCCCTATAAACAAATGATTATGTATTATTACATTTCTATAGTCAAAATTAATTATATATTGAACGTGTCCTGTTCGTTAAACTTGGTTCGTTCAATGTAATTTGAGGTGCTTTCCTTTTGAAAAATATGTTACAGTTAAATGTTCACTTATTGAAAGTTTTGGGTTCTAAGATTTTAATTTCAAGAATCGGTATTGGGCTTCACTGATTCAGGTTTCTATTTGAGCCAGGCCTTGAAATCAAGTTTGTTAAGTATAAATAAAAGGTAGGGAAAAACCAATTAAAAGGCACCAATTAATAAAAAATAATTAACAATTTGAGTTGAAGTTATTAGTTTTATAAAATGTTAGTAAGTCATTAGTGCTACTTGTATTGCAAATGAATATTAAATGGGTCGACTTGAATCATAGCACAAACACAACACGCTTTTAAGTGTATATGATTTTTAATTGGTCTCTAACACGAATAAATATACGGATTATGTTCGACTTCACCTATTCAACCCGTCAACCACGAATTCTTCAACCATTACGCTTTAGCCGCACAATTTTTTTCTTACAAATGTATGTGCTGGGATCTTATCACTTGTGAGTCACTAACAATATAAACAAAAAGAAACCGAAAGACTATGGTTAACCGTTTAAATGGATTGAAAAGTTTAAAGTGGCACCTTTAAAGGTATAGACTAAAGTACTAACTAAAATAATATTGTAAAGTACTAAAATATTGTTGGTATTGAGTGATATACATGCCTATTTATTTGGTTGTTCATTTTTCTCCACAACATAGCTAGTGCCTCACAAGCCACTACTTAAAAGTAAAAGCGAAATTTGTGACAAAAACAAAACGGTCCCGAACTTGTAATTGAAATTGTGGCGGAAAAATTGTTGTCGCTACTTGCGACCGTGTGGGATGTGATAGAATTCATGGTTTTAAACTTTTTATTATTTGTTATTTAATAGAATCATTTATATTGGGGTGAATGAAAACGATCAACAAATGTTTAACATTTGAGATTTGAATAATTTCAACATTAGATAAACTAAAACAATACTAGATAAACCTGGAATATAACGCATGCCGTAACAATATATTAAAATCACAAGTAAGTTGCATCGTTGTAAAAAGGAATGTTTAGAAACAAAAAAAGATTGAAACGTAGATAAAAAAAAACACATCGAAATAGTATATTCATAAATAAAGAAAAATGCCACGTCATTATGAAAATGAGTGTTAAGAAATACGGATGCGTATCAAAAAAGAAAGAGAGAAGAAGAAAGAGAATTCAACTATATCAGATTTGATCGTACTCGATTTCAAATGAAAGAGAGAAATTCGATTTTGGTCCTTGTGATTTCTTAAAATTATTAATTTTGGTCCAATATTTCAGTTTAGGCTTTATGATGCAATAGTTTCAATTAAGTATCAGTTTTAGTCCAACTCATTAATGTCATCCACGACTTTGAGAGACTTTTTTGTATTGACTTACTTCTTCACCATCATCTGCCATCTTATTCTTCTTTATCATCGTTAAACCTAAACCTACCCTACCTATCTTTCACACAATTCCACCGTCCCTAGCCCTAATTGAAATCTTTCCTTCTCCATCGTCTTCAGTTTTCCTCTCACTTTTGTAGGGGTATGGTACTAAACCCGGTTTTACGACCCTAAATTTATTATGTTTGGCTTATTTTATTATATGGACTAATACAATGTTATTGGGCTGAGGGGGTTTTGTGGAGGTAACCCTAACTGGGCTAGGCCCATTAGGGTACCATGATGGTGGCCATGAGGCTCTCTATATAAGGAGGTCTCCACCTCCTTATTAAAGGGTCATGCTCAATAAGAGCCACCACCATAATCATTTTTGTGTCTGTAAACAAGAGATCCTTGAGATTTCTTAGCAGTCACCTCCACACCCCCAAAAGGCCATTGCAGATCTCAAGCAACCGGAGAAGAAGATCAAGACGTGGTTCGTTCATCTCGACATCCGTGGAAACATTGTCATGGATCAGGTCAGATTCATTTCATGTTTTGACATTGGCGCCATCCGTGGGACGGCAACGAACTACCCTTCGATTTTCGTCTCGGTTCTCAGATCTCTCCCAAGAAAAACCCAGATCTGGAAGTTTACAGAAAGAGGCTTCAAGACTTGTTCTATTGAAGCTCAAAAAGATCCATAGATCTAAAGGAGGCTTCCAGATCTGTGCAAAAATGAAGCTGAAAAGGATTTGTTGATCCAAAAAAGAAACTACCTGATTCGGATGATCAAGCCTCCGGATCTGTGATGGTTTTAAATTCTCTCCGCTCCGAGCTTCAGATCTATCTAGATCTGATTTACAGATCTAGGCCTAGATTACAGACCTGGATTTTAGGTTTAAATTTACAGATCACCTGGATTTTAGGTTTAAGATGTCCGCCGCCATGCACGCGCGCCCGCGGATTCTCACTCCGCAGCCATGCATGCGCCACCGCGGAAACCACCATATGGGTTTTGCGCAAAAGACCGCCACCATGTGGGTTTTGCGCAAAAGACCGCCACCATGTGGAAACCACCGCGGAAACCACCATGTGGGTTTGGCGCAAAAGACTCGCCGCCATGCATGCCCACGCAACTCTCCGCCATGCATGCGCGCCCGCGAGTCACCACTCCGCCGCCGTGCATGCGCACTGCCAAGGATCAAGCTTCGCCACCATGCATGCACGCCCGCGAGTCACGACTCCGCCGCCATGCATGTGCGAGCCTGATTTTGATTTTTGCATACATGTTTCACACTTCCTTTTATTAATTTGAGCAATATGACAACATTATATTGACATCAAACTAAAAATAAAACGAAGTAAAACATACATGCGCGAGCTTCAAGCTCAGACGCGTTGACGAGTTTTAACTCTAAAACGTCAGGGCCTTAGCCCAATAAGAGGAGCCTTAGCTCAAATTACCCATAGCATCCATCCCACGTATTGCGCAGCTGGACCATAACATGCCTAAGCACAACTAAGGCAAAGCACATGCCAAAGCATAGTTGTTGAAGTTTCAGGTCGGGGCTGCGCATGGGATTATAATGGATATAGGCAGAGTAACACATACTGACACGTAAAGGCTAAAAAACTCATTCATAATTCCCTATAATAAATGCACGATAACGTCGCGCAAAAGAGGAATAACGAAATGCCAAGACACGTGTCAGCATATTCAAAATATCGCAAAATAGCTTGAAATATGACAACTATTAAGGAGTACTTAATAATTTCCTTACAACCTTGTTCAAATTTCAATGTGTAAGCATACCTTATATTCAACAAGCACACGCGCGCGCCATCGCGCATGCGCCACCATGGTTCGATGTACCGCCATCACGCATGCGCCACCGCGATTCAATACATCGCCACCACGCATGCGCCACCGCGGTTCAGTACATCGCCATGAAGCAGCAGCGCGTCACCATGGATCACGATGCGTCGTCACGGGTCAATAATCCGCCACCAAACATGTGCACAGTCGCGGATTAACATTCCGTCAGCATTCATTCGCGCCACGACAAGTGAACCTCGTCACCGCGTAAGGTCATTGCGCCACCACGAGTACACGCCACCTCGGATAACCATCTGGCCGCCATGGTGCATCCCACCATACATGAGTGCCACCGCTATGAAGCAGCAGCGCGCCTTCATACATGCGCGCTGGCGCCGAGCACCGCACCACCGCGATCCAACACCAACCAACCGCGTGCATTGACGATTCGTTTTAACCAAAGGGATAGCGCAACGCGCGTACAAGAAAAGAAAAAGAAAAAACAAGCCCTATTGAAAAAGCAAACTAGTCTAATATCTATCTTATCTCGCTCGCGCGAGACAAGACACATTAGACTGGGGGGGCTTGAAGGGGTATGCACCCGCCTTAACACAGAGCGGGGCGGGTCAACCCACAAGATATAGACGAGGCTTAAAATCAGGATGTCATGAAGACACAAAGCCAAAACCTATGCGCGTGGCGCATATCATATGCTTACGCATATCACATGCTTACGCATATCACATGCTCACGCATCACATATGCTCACGCATATCACATGTGCTCGCATATCACATGTGCTCGCGCATCACATATGCTCACGCATCACATATGCTCACGCATCACATATGCTCACGCATATCACATGCTCACGCATCACATGTGCTCACGCATATCACATGTGCTCACGCATCACATATGCTCACGCATATCACATGCTCACGCATCACATATGCTCACGCATATCACATGTGCTCGCGCATCACATATGCTCACGCATCACATATGCTCACGCATCACGTATGCTTACGCATCACATATGCTCACGCATATCATATGCTAACGCATCACATATGCTCACGCATCACGTACGCTCACGCATATCACATCTGCGCGTGAGAATAAAGGAGAACTTGCGCAGGCCGCGCGTAAGCGACACAACAAATGAGGAACAGTCTAATCCAAATCAGGATAAGGGCAACCATGATTGTACTCATCAGACGAGACAATAGTCTAATCCAAATCAACAAATGAGTCACTCTCCACTCATCAAACAACCATCCAGAAGGTATCTTTTAAGGAGTAAAGAATGTGCTGGTGGTGACAGCTGCCAATGAAGGGTGGACAACTCAGCAAAGCCCATGTGCCACCACGAGATGGCACATGGGTCAGGTGAAATACCTGGGTCAGAGAATAATCAATGAAAAGCACCAGGCACCATGAGTACACGTGGCGCGAAACAATAGGAGGAGGCCAAAAAAGGCCATAATGGGGTCTGAGCCAAATCATTGGAAATCCTAATACTATAAATACCACACCACCTCAACAGTTGATCGCCACCGTGCATGCGCATCGCTAAAGAATCCACCGCCATGCACGCGCGCTCAAACCTGCGCCATGCATGCGCGCTCAACTCCGCCATGCATGCGCACTCATCTCCCGCCATGCATGCGCGCTCAACTCTCCGCCATGCATGCGCGCTCAACTCCGCCATGCATGCGCGCTCAATCCCCCGCCATGCATGCGCGCTCAATCCCCCGCCATGCATGCGCGCTCAACTCTCCGCCATGCATGCGCGTTCAACTCCGCCATGCATGCGCGCTCAAACCTGCGCCATGCATGCGCGCTCAACTCCCGCCATGCCACGCGCCAAACATAAAGGTCGGGAGCCTAATAATATCCCACATGGCCACGCGCCAAACATAAAGGTCGGGAGCCTAATAATATCCCAAAAGGCCACGCGCCAGCGTAGGTTGGGCACACCTCATAATTTGCCCGAGGATGGGAACCATTCAATACATCCACTTTTAGTTGATATGTTTTTGCAGGTTCGGCTACGAGTCGCACAAGCACCTATGACATTATTATTATCTGGCGTTTGTGCCTCCATTATTATTTTGAAGACAAGCCGGGATAGTCATCCTGCGCAGAAGAGGCCCTTGTGGGCCAGTCATTATCATCATATTATAGCTCGTAAGTCGCCTCGCGCGCAAGCTTAATTATTTTTATAGCTCGTAAGTCGCCTCGCGCGCAAGCTTAATTATTTTTATAGCTCGTAAGTCGCCTCGCGCGCAAACTTTATTATTTTTACAGCTTGTTAGCCGCAACTCGCGCATGCTTCATTATTTTTGTAGCTCATAAGCCGCAACTCGCGCATGCTTCATTATTTTTATAGCTCGTAAGTCGCCTCGCGCGCAAGCTTTATTATTTTTATAGCTCGTAAGTCGCCTCGCGCGCAAGCTTTATTATTTTTATAGCTCGTAAGCTGCCTCGCGCGCAAGTTACATTACATTATTATCGAGACGCGCACTCTATCTTTTATCAGGCCCCGCGCCACTATTGTTATGATGCGTGCTATATCTTATTCATGCTAGTGCACCATCATTATCATAAGGACCACAACATGTCACCATCATGGAGAAAACCTCCCAAAACTCAAAGACAATAAAGACAAGGCCGAAGAAAAGGGAAAAAACCGCCTCATGTCCTAACACACCTTATAAAGTCCAGCGCTCCACCTAAACGCTTGCACGCCTAGGAGCAACACTAGACTTGGGGGGCTTGTAGGGGTATGGTACTAAACCCGGTTTTACGACCCTAAATTTATTATGTTTGGCTTATTTTATTATATGGACTAATACAATGTTATTGGGCTGAGGGGGTTTTGTGGAGGTAACCCTAACTGGGCTAGGCCCATTAGGGTACCATGATGGTGGCCATGAGGCTCTCTATATAAGGAGGTCTCCACCTCCTTATTAAAGGGTCATGCTCAATAAGAGCCACCACCATAATCATTTTTGTGTCTGTAAACAAGAGATCCTTGAGATTTCTTAGCAGTCACCTCCACACCCCCAAAAGGCCATTGCAGATCTCAAGCAACCGGAGAAGAAGATCAAGACGTGGTTCGTTCATCTCGACATCCGTGGAAACATTGTCATGGATCAGGTCAGGTTCATTTCATGTTTTGACAACTTTCATACAATTTTATTTCTGTTTCAGGTGAGTTCAATGCCACTGAATATTTGTCTTATCTGTGAAATTCAACTGATATTCATCATCACATCACAATTCAAAAGATAAGAATGAGTTTCATAGCATAGCAGAATATTTTTAAACCTTATTATTTTGTGTGTTGAGTTTGTAATTTCATATTTCATTTACAGGAGAGTTTATGACAGCAGAGGCAGTGCAAAATGTTCACATGAGATGATACTGAAGGTCCACAGTATTCTTGGTATAGTATGTGAGTGAATGTGTTCTTCATTCTGCTATTAAATACTTTACGTTCATACTTTAACTTCATTAATATATATTCATTTAAATTTTCTTAGGTCCAAAGCATTCACATTTACTTTTGATTATTTTAGCTCAGCTATGTTCGTTCATCTATGTTCAGTTATATCCGTTCGTTTATACAGTAACCGAACACGAACACATTCATTTTTTTAACAAACGAACATGAACGAGAAAAACACTGTCTGTTTAGTTGTTTGTGTTCAGTCGTTTGTTCCTTTAATGTTAGATCAACACAAATATGCGCCGTTCGCATTCGCTTGGTTCATTTACAAGCCTAGCAATACTTGGTTTATGTTCTTAAAAAGTTTAGTTTTTTTTTAACTGTAATGACTAAACTAAAAAGTTTCGTTAATAATAACTAAAATCCAATTTATTTATTTTATCATTTCCAATTGGCAAAATGGCGTGTTTGTGGTAGCCGAACCAGGTGAACTTGCAAACAAATTTATGCAAAACATGTAACATGCAACATTTTTTTAAAATTATGTTGTGACTGTTTAAAGTTTAATTATTGTGATTTATGATTAGGTGTACTTATTAGAAACGGTTATTTGGATGATGCCAACAAAGTATTCATGAAAGGTGCTGAAGATGGACTCAGAGCTTCTGATCATCTGATGAGATATATGATCTTTGGATTAAAGAAGATTGCAGAGTCGGTGATCATTCAAATGCATTAACCATCGTGTACAAAATGGAGGAAGAGGGCCGAATGGCTACCACTTATCACTTCAACTGTGTTCTTAGTTGTCCGGTTAACATTTATATTCCATCTCAGCATGATTATCACAGGCCTTGTGATGCAGTCTATGCCACTGTTGACTCCATGAACACTCAGATTAATGAACTTCAGGTTCGGTCTATATATTATTTAGCTTCTAACTTTTGTTACCATATTAATGCATTTGATAATATTACAACACAAACCTAACACGAAGTTCGCGGGCCTGGGTTTAATCCAAACGAGTTCGGGTTAGTTCCGCCTTTTCGGTCATACTTACGGCCACGTTTCGTGTTCGTGTCATTTTGACCCATCTACCCAAATTCAAATGTTAAACAACGTTTTAACTCAAAGAAACATGATTTTGTATTTTGCAATGAGCAGCGCGGTTCTTGTGGAGCTTCTGAAATGGAAATAGAGAGATTGAAAGTAGTCGCAAATTGGTCGGGTAGACTCAAACATGTCACATCAAAACAGGTCGGGTTGGGTCAATCCGGGTCAGGTTTGGCGAGGCGTTTAAAGACATCCGCTTTGCATATGAATTTTGAGGTAAGAATCTCCCCATTCTGTATTTTGATATGTTTAATATCTATGATTTTGAAATCAAGATAGTAGTTATTTTGGTAAATCAAGATTGTAAATCTTTAGCATTTTTTTGGATCACCTGGATGTTTATTTTTAAACTTTTAAACTTTCATGGTGGAAGTATGTGGCCCAGTGTACTTCAAAAGGTTATGTTCTATATTGTAAATAAATATAAAATAAAACAATTGTCATTTTTGGTGCTTCCATTAACATTTTTTCTTTCTTTATTGTTTTAAACAAAATTCTCAATTCATGTTGATTGTATTTCATTAATTTTAGCATGAAAGATATCTAATTTGACTATTAAAGGTCAACCATGAAGTCTTAATTGTACCAACACTTGTAACTTATTTTGTAGATTTCATTCACTAGAAGAATTTGATGAAGGAAAATGAAGCTGCACAAAACGTCTTGATGGACAAAACGTTTTCGGTTTTTGTGTTTATCGTTCGGTTTCGGTTCTTTATAGTTTTCACAATGGGTTCGGTTCGGTTTTGGTTTCTTCAGTTTTGCCATTTGGGCTTGAAATCTTTGGGTTCAAAAATATGGTCCAAAATAATGAGACCATGCCTGAAAATTTTGGCCTAAATTTCTTTTATTAATTATTGACTAATTGATTATTACACATTAAATTTTGGAACCATACCATTATTAATTTCTTACAAATTACTTAACAATAAAAAAATCATAATCCATAAGTTCAATAGTAAAAGTCAGTTTTTTTAGTTTTCACAGGTTCGATTCGGTTATAATAGTCAGTTCCGTTTTTTTACTTTTGGTACATGTAAACCGAAACCGAACCAGAAATTTGTTTTTACAAAAACAGACATTGGATGGGTTGGGTTCGGATTTCGGTTGCTTCAGTCTGGTTGTCGGTTATTTTGGTTACATGTTGGTTATTTCTGTTACTTAAATTGCAAAAAATGACCATAGTTGACGTCTTGAGTCTTTCTTTGTTTGCATAAAACCAATGAGTAAATGCTAGAAGAAGTGGCTTCAAGATTTTCATGTGCAATTTTTGAAAATGCTCAAGCAAGAGGATCTAGGAATATGGTATTTTCTAAATCTGTTTGATTTTTTGCCTTATCACTTTGTTTTTCAAATAATATAATGTAATTATGTTTAGTTATTATAGGCAGCGGCTGAGATTAAATGTGAGCCATGGGTGAGGAGACATGTTAAAAGCATCTTCATGTATATTACGGTGGTGTCGACTAATCCTGCTTTTACCGTCAATGGCAAAAGAAGCGGACAAATGCTTGATCCCGATTAGATGTTTTGAAAGTCAAGCCAACATATGCTTAAGTATATCAAATCACCGTCTTGAGCATTGGCAACCATCATGGAGAGGTATTGTGCCATTTTAAAAAGGTATCAATTTGTTTCATCTCAAAACGGGTCATTTTTAATAGGCATTGATTTGGTCCGGGCCTACACCTACACGGGTATGTTCTTAGCAGTGCGTGATAGCATCTTTACGAAGAATTCATTTACTTATCATTGTCTTCCTAATTGCGCAACTCTAGCATTTGATGATGTAGTTAATGTTTTAGGTATGCATGTTTCACTGCAGTAATATTATGGTTTTTAGTTTGTTTTAATACTTCACTACATTATTAATACAAGAATGTACATTAAGGATGATGAAGCGTACCGATTCCTTGCACAGAGCAGTACGGTCATTATGTAATCAGTCGATGGTCAATGAAGTTGTAATGAGATGGGACATTAGAGATTTAGAAAGAAAATTATAACTCATTTGCTAAAATGGTTTTGCCTAATAACCCATAGATAGATAGGATGAATGAAAAGAAAGATTTGGCCAAGAATGAATGTGAGACTGCTATAGCATTCTCATTATTTTATTTTATTAGTATAGTTAGATAAAAAAAACTAAAGTAACCCGCATGACACGCGGGCTAAAAGCTAATATATATATATATATATATATATATATATATATATATATATATATATATAGCATGGTTAGAATAAGAAGTTAGCATTTCCTAATAAGTGTAGGAAATAATTAAAACCATTGGATCAAATAATATACATAGGGATAAGATGGTTATAATTGATTTTTTTTTATTTTGGAATTAAAACCTATATATGCTCCATGTCCATCAATAATAGACGCGTGAATAATTCATGACTAGACCCTAGAGACAAATAAAGTTAGCTGCCAGATTTACGTGTAACCAATTATCAACTTCAAATTCATGGTCAACTCATGTATGAAAAATAGCCGGTAAATATAGAAAAAAAAACGATTTTCATATTTATCATTAAGGATTTAAGACATAACTGATTAAATGCATATATTCTAGAAATTGCGTGACCAACCTTCTGCTTTGACTACGAGGCATCAACTTGTTACCCAAATGTTACACGGTTGGTAGCGGTGGCTGGTCGACATGGGGTGAATGGAGGTAGGGGCTCCGGAAACCATGGAGCCGTCGGAAACTTGGGGTGAACGGAAGTAGGGCGCCGGAAACCATGGAGTTGCCAGAAAAGGTGGAGGCACCGGAAACCATGGAGTTGTTGGAAAAGGTTGTTGGTGCCGGATCGGGTTGTTTTGGCCGATTTCCGGATCGGGTTGGTGCCGGAGACCATGGAGTCGATTGTTTTTGGTCGTCGGACTTATGACCTAGCTCACGAGTGAGATGGAAAACCCTAGCGGTGAAGGTTGCACGTCAAATGTTTGATGAAATGCCGAAGAGGAATAACGTGTCGTGGAGTGTTTAAAGTTGATGTATTAGTATGATGTTTATTGTGTTTTTGTTCATAATGTTCAACATAGTGTGTTCCACGCCAAATGTTTGACGAAATGCCAAAGAGGAATAACGTGTCACGGAGTGTTTAAAGTTGATGCATTAGTAATAGTGCTTATTGTGTTTTTGTTCAACAAAGTGTGTTATTGTTCTTGGTCTTGTGTTTAAAAATTATAACACACTAGACGAATATGCCCCTGGAGTGTTATAAAACAAATATTAAAATAAAACACACCGACTAAAAAACACACTTCTCATCTAGACCATCAGATCATCAAATCTAACGCACAAGATTACTTCCTACACTTTTTAAACACACTCCACTTCTTATTATAACTCTACCCTATATATATATATATATATAAGTATCAACACACTTTTTATTTTTAATATACATGTATGTGTATATAGGGTTAGGTTAGAATAAAAACCCACTTGAGTTGTGAAAATTATAAAAACTCATTCTCAACAACATGTTTTTAATTAAAGATTAATTCTTGTGTTCCGCAATTAAAGTTAATAAAAAATGTAAAAGTTAATTTACATTTTCTCTCTCTTGAAAATATATATATAAAAATTAGTAAAAAAATGTATAAAAAATAGCAAAACATTTTTTTTATGTTTTCGATGTTTTGTATTAAATGTAACAACATATATTCCATGTACAAAAAAAACGATGTTACATACGGTTTTCGCGGGTTTTCACAACTCAGGTGGGTTTTCATTTTATACTTTGTCTGTGTGTGTGTGTGTTTATATATATATATATGTAGGGGATGGATCTTTTGAGAACCATGTTGAGTTTTAAGAACTTAAGAACTCAATTCTAGGCCACACATTTAATTAAATGAATTGGAATATGTGGTTGAGATTAAATCGGGCAAAAAAGTCAAAGTATGAGAGAGAATAAAGATGTAACTAATTACACTAACTTTTACGTCCGTTACACATGTGTAAAAAGCCGACTCGGTGCGTAAAAAATTCTGTAATTTTATTTACGTATATGTAACATACATATACTACGCATGTGTAAAAAAAATTCGAAAAAAAAATCGTTACACTAAGTTCTTACGAGTTCTTAAAACTCAAAGAGGTTCTCATTTGAAAGCTCACCTATACATGTACATATGTATATACTATGCGGGTGCCCGCACGATGCGGCGGGTGTCCGAATGCAAACCCTGCGAATCACATAACAATTAAGAGTGTTCATGGTTCGGTTTAAAACCTTTAAACATTTTAAACCAGTCATCAGTTTGGTTTCACGGTTGGTTTTTTTTTTCTTACTTTCACTCGGTTGGTTGGTTTCAAAATTTTCAAACCGTAGCTAACAGTTTGGCTCGCATCTTATGCTGAAAACCGGCCATATAAAATCAGATAAAACTTCAATGTTATATGCATTTTAATCTCTTTTATTATTTAGTATTTGACAAGTTTTGTTATATATATTAGATATAGTTAAGATATAATTGAACAAAGTCTTTTTTAATACAAGTAAGCATGACTATTACAACTTTAAATAAAACTAATTCCAGTATGATTTTTTATAATCTTCGTTCTTGTTATAATTTCGCATCCTAGGTGTTCCATTAATCTTCACCATTTATGTTGCTAAAATTATCATTTTTCCTATTTTGTATATATAATAGAGCTGGTAACGATTCGGTTTCAATTTTCAATGATTCAATTTTGGTTTGGACGAAGAAAAATTGATACTAATGGTTGGGCTCACAAGTTTAGCTTACAAACTATCAAAAAGCTGCATCGAGCACCCCTACATAACTTATCAGTTAAATTGAAAAATTATAACAGTATCATACTCAAATTAAAGAGAATAAAATGCTCGATTTTATGGTGCACTTTTTTACAAATATATTAGCCCAGGAAAAAATTATGGTTGTTTAAAAATCGTAGTAGGAAGTTAGTTTAAGATTAAAACTAGAAACATAATATGGTTAAAAATGAGGGGGCGAACTTGTAAGTCAGGTGAATTGTGTTTAAAAGACAAGTTTACCCCTTTTTTCACATGTACTTTATGCATTAGCATTTGTAAAACTCTTAAAATCAAGTGTCTTAATTTACCATTGTCTAATGTATTATATATAAGATAGATCGTTAAGATATAATTGAACAAAAATACAAGTAAACATGACTATTACAACTTTAAATTAGCATATTCCAGTATGATTTTTTATAATCTTCGTTCTTGTTATAATTTTGCATCTTGCGTGTTCTATTAATCTTTACCATTTATGTTGCTAAAATTATAATTTTTCCTATTTTGTATATATAAGAGAGTTGGTAACGATTCGGTTTCAATTTTCAATGATTCAATATTGGTTTGTACGATGAAAAATGGATACTAATGTTTGGGCTCACAAGTTTATCTTATAATCAATAAAAAACCGGCATCGAGCACCCCTACGTAACTTATTAATTTTTTAAAAATTTAAAAAATTGTAACAACATAATACTCAAATTAAAGAGAATAAAATTCTCGATTTTATGGTGTCCTATTTTTACAAATATATTATCGTACGAAAAAATTATGGTCGTTTAAAAATCGTGATGGGAAGTTAGTTTAAGACTAAAATTAAAAATATAATATGGTTAAAGATAAGGGGACGAACTTGTAAGTTAGGTAAATTATGTTTAAAAGATGAGTTTACCCCTCTTTACACATGTACTTTATGCATTAGGTTTTATAAAACTCTTAAAATCAAGTGTCTTGATTTACCATTGTCTCATGTATTATATATAGTATAGATAGTTAAGATATAATTGAACAAAAATACAAGTAAACATGACTATTACAACTTTAAATTAACCTATGCAAGTATGATTTTTTTATAATCTTCGTTCTTGTTATAATTTCGAATATTAGGTGTTCCATTAATCTTTATCATTTATGTTTCTAAAATTATCATTTTTGCTATTTTGTTATATATAAGAGAGCTGGTAACGATTTGATTTCAATTTTCAACGATTCAATTTTTGTTTAGATGACGAAAAATCGATACTAATGGTTTGGCTCACAAATTTAACTTACAAACCATCAAAACCGGCATCGAGCACCCCTACGTAACTTATTAATTTTTTTAAAAATTGAAAAAATTATAACAATATCATACTCAAATTAAAGAGAATAAAATGCTCGATTTTTTGGTGTACTTTTTTTACAAAAATAGTAGCGTACAAAAAAAATATGGTTGTTTAAAAATCATGGTACGAAGTTAGTTTAAGATTAAAATTAAAAACATAATATGGTTAAAGATGGGGGGGGGGGAACTTGTAAGTTAGGTTAATTGTGTTTAAAAGACAAGTTTACCCCATTTTACACATGTACTTTATACATTAGCATTTGTAAATCTCTTAAAATCAAGTGTCTTAATTTACTCTTTTCTCATGTATTATATATAGTATAGATAGTTAAGATATAATTGAACAAAAATACAAGTAAACATGACTATTACAACTTTAAATTAACCTAATTCCAGTATGATTTTTTATAATCTTCGTTCTTGTTATGATTTCGCTTCCAAGGTGTTCCATTAATCTTTACCATTTATGTTGCTAAAATTATCATTTTTCCTATTTTGTATATATAAGAGAGCTGGTAACGATTCGGTTCCAATTTTCAATGATTCAATTTTGGTTTGTACAATGAAAAATGGATACTAATGGTTGGGCTCACAAGTTTAACTTACAATCCATAAAAAAACCGGCATCGAGTACCCCTACGTAACTTATTAATTTTTTTTAAAATTAAAAAAATTGTAACAATATCATACTCAAATTAAAGAGAATAAAATGCTCGATTTTATGGTGCCCTATTTTTACAAATATATTATCGTACAAAAAAATTATGGTCGTTTAAAAATCGTGGCGGGAAGTTGGTTTAAGATTAAAATTAAAAATATAATATGGTTAAAGCTAAAGGGACGAACTTGTAACTTAGGTAAATTGTGTTTAAAAGACAAGTTTACCCCTTTTTATACATGTACTTTATGCATTAGTATTTGTAAAACTCTTAAAATCAAGTGTCTTAATTTACCCTTGTCTCATGTATTATATATAGTATAGATATATATATATATAGGGGATGGTTCCAATGAAAACCATCGTTTTTTCTAAAAAACTAATCAAATTAATCTAGGCCATCTATTTATTAGATCAATGGTTGATATTGACAATGTCAATTGGGTAATTAAATGAAAACTAAAGGAGATTAGTTAACAAGATTAAGGGCAAATTTGGTAGAATATGAAACATTAATTACTGGTGTCCTAAAAATCATGACTCTCTCTTCTAACCATTTTATTATTTTTATTTTCTTTTATCCTTCCATATTTGTAGAATTGTAGGAAAGAATAATACATATACGATTGACATCAGAAAAGAAAGAGAGAATCGGAATGCAACCAAGCATCACTTAACGAAAAATTGAAATAAGAAATTTCTAACTTTCTTTTTATCTTGATTCATTATGATAATGATATTATTGGATTTCTGCTTTTATGATTTAAATTTTCGAGGGATTTAAAGCTAACGTTTAAATCTTATAAGCCCAATATTTTTAATTTTATTCTTTTTTTCCTATTATTAAAATGGTTTAAGCTTTTATTGTTAGTGTAATACACATATGTTACAAATAGAGTTACATATTTAAATAATTTATGTTCTTATCGTACATGTTAACCAAAGTTTGTCATGGTAATACACATATGTTACAAAGTTACATATTTATTTACACATATGTTGTTATACAAAAACTAAATACTCTTATATATACGTTTACATATATGTACCACCAATAATTTTTGAATTTTGAAAGGGGTCATACTAAGATACATATATGTAACTTAGTGATATACATATATGTACAACTAAATTACTTATGTATATGTAAACTAATGATTTGTCCATGCTTTTATTTTAATAAAAAGTTATATATATATATATGTAATGTAACTTAGTGATATACATATATGTACAACTAAATTACAAAGTTACATATATATAAACTAACGTGTTGTCCATGCTCTTCTTCTAATAGAGAGTTAATATATGTAAATTAAACAGATTCTTTGAGTAGGGTTACATGCATAACAATAATGCTCTTGTTCATCATGTCTTTATAGCAAAATGAGCATACTCAAAGCTTCTAAAAGAATATTAAAAAAATTAACCAATCATAACAATGTGTAAACTTTATGTGTTGCACATATTGTTGGCCATACTTAATACACTAGGTAAAATGTCATTGCAACATATTTCTAAATGATAAGATCTTCATTGGTATATGTACTGATGGTCGATTATAATTTAACATTGTAAAAACTTGATACATATTTGAAAGTTATCTATTGATCTAAATAAAGTTATAAATGTTTCATGGAAGTTAAATAAAGTGATAATTGTATGTTAAATATATAACATAATCCAATCAATAAATACGTGCAAGATATTATATTTAATATAAAGAACCTTTTCAACTTCTTCTTGAGAAAAATAAGAGAATATGTTTGAATGGATTAAAAAAATATAAATAAATTTAAATCAAATTACTAAATCGCCCTTACATTAAAAAAGGAAAAATAAAAAACATAATTTGTGATTGGTCTATTGAAGTTCTCATAGTTTTTAAATTAGGGAATGGTTTTCATTTGAACCCTCCCCTATATATATATATATATAGGGGATGGATCTTGCGAGAAATGATTTTATAGCAAAAAGTTAATCATAACCATTGATGATGATTGATCTATGGTCTACAATCAAAATGGTAATAGTGTAATTATGAGTTTCAACATTTTAATGGAAATTAGTGGAGTTTCAAACAAAAAGGGTATGCTGGTATTTTTCTTTGTACAAGCCACATTTGTAACTTACATTTCATTATTATATTCCTAAATTTTAACTAGGGGTGTTCACGGTCCGGCTTTCACGGTTTTTAGGTCAAACCGTGAACCAAACCATTAGTAACGGTTTTTGATTTCGTAAACCAAAACCGAACAGTTGAACTCCTAAATCGAACCAAACCGAACCGTTAATAACGGTTTGGTTTTGGTTTGGTTTTACGGTTTGGTCTTGTTCGATCTTTATACAATATGCCTATAATAATTCATGATATGTAAATATTGTACAACTCACAATAATTTATATAATTTAACAAACAATTTATTTTTACCTTTTTAGCATCTCATTTAAGAAAATAAAAAGCCAATTTTTAAAGTTTCTTGCATTTTTGATTTGGGCTTAGCCCAATTTTTTGTTTATTATCAATATTTGTCAGTATTTAGTAGTGTATATGAGGTATACACACACATATATAATACAAAATACTACATATGTCTAGTTATAAATTTATATATGTCACACCCCGTTAAGTGAATTGCGGAAGCGTAAAACGGAAATGCAACAGATACAACTGGTATCAAATACATTGTTCATAAAGAAACACTACTAACTAATTTACAATGTAATTACATTGTAAATTAGTTAGTAGTGTTTCTTTATGAACAATGTATTTGATACCAGTTGTATCTGTTGCATTTCCGTTTTACGCTTCTGCAATTCGCTTAACTAAAACATTTCAATTAAGTGTTTGGTAAGTCTTTTTCGGCTTAACGGATGATACAATGCTTGGTTTGTAACTATCTTTCGCGTTTAAATCTATAGCGGGTAGTTAAACGAGCATGTTTTCGTTTAACTTGTTTGCTATCGAATTAAGGCCATATTACTAATATTTTAGCTTATATAAAACATATATCACTTATAGATGGCCCCTCGGGATATCTGGTTCATAACCAGACCGGTTCGGTTATTCGTTTGCTTGTTATGCAATAAACGGTTAAACGCTTATTCGAGTTTGTAAGAACTAAGGTGTATCCGGTTTTGTCACGAATGTCACAATATATACATATATATATTATGAAATATTTAAAAAATACATATTAATAAATCATACGGTCCGGTCCGGTTTTATGCGGTTGGTTTTCGGTTCAAACCGTAAACCAAACCGTTCACTACGGTTTGGAATTTTTCAAACCAACCGACCAAGAGTAAAGAAAAAAAACCAACCGCGAAACCAAACCGATGGCTGGTTTGGGCGGTTTCACGGTTTCGAACCGAACCATGAACACCTCTAATTTTAACTACATCTCCCAAATAAAATATTCTAATAATTTAAGCTCGCAAGATGTTATCACAACCTGCAAAAAAATCAAAATAATCTATATTACCAAAACTTTTTATTACCAAATAAATTTGTGGGTTTCACCATACGTTTTCTAATTTATACAAGCTAACACGTTCTTCAATGCTCATAAAAAAACATTGACCAACAATATGTTAAAGTTACATTATTTAGGAATTAATTAGTTTACAATTAATTAATTTACTAATTAAATTCATAATTTAAAAATGATTATGTTAAAAGTTACACTATTTATTTTGTTAGTGTATGCGGTATTTCAAATTGTGTATATGTATTTTTTTCGTGTGGAGGTTCATTTATGTACTATGTAGGTTCATACATTTATTGTATTTGTGGTATTTTGAATTGTGTAAGTTTAATTTTTATCGTGTAGGTTCATTTATGTAATATGTAAGTTCATATATGTTCCGTGTAGGTGGCATTTTGAATAGTGTAGTTCTAATTTTTATTGTGTGTAGGCTTATTTATGTACTTTGTAGGTTCATTTATGTACTGTATATGTGGTATTTTTGAATTATGTATGTGTATCTTTTATCACGTGTAGGTTCATTTAAGTAATGTGTAGGTTCATATATGTACTGTGTAGGTGATACTTTGAATTATGTATGTGTAATTTTTTTATTTTTTTATGTATTGTGTAGGTGGTATTTTGAAGTGTGTATGCATAATTTATATAAAAATCTTAAAATTTAAAAAAAAATAAAAAAAAGATGTAGATTTGTTTGTTGATAAACTGTAAATAAGATGTCAATAGGTTTGTGTGTACGATATGTTGTATGACATGTAAGATGTGTTGCTTAATGTGTATGATATGTTTTATGACATGTAGGATATGTTATATGATGTGTAGGATATATTGTTAAGATTTATGTGTATCATGTATTTTTAATGTGTAGGATATGTTGTATTATGTGTATAGAATATGTTATTAGTATTGACATGTAGCGTGTATTTTTAATGTCTACGAATAATTATTTGGAATGAGTTTTTCTTATTTTAATATAAAAATCTGAATTTGTGAAAATAATTTCGAAATAATAAAAAATTAACAATCAATATAATATAAAAATATTAAAAATAAAATCATGTTTGAAACTCCTAACTTATTTATTAGTTACCAAAAACAAATCATGAAAATTTTACAAATATGCCATAGTAATTAATTAAACATAAAATAAAAATAAAATTATATGATTGGCTAGAAGGACTTCTCGCACTTCTCACAATAAAAAAACTTCTGAAATAAACCTAATCATATATATGCTAAGTATAAAATGAAAATCCATTTGAGTTGTGAAAACTCTAGAAACTTATTCTCAACCACATGTTTTTAATTAATGTTTAAATCCTGTGGTCCACAACTAAAGTGAATAAAAAATGTAAATATAAATATAATTTTTTCTCTCTTCTGAAAACATATATAAAAATTAGTAAAAAAAATGTTAAAAAATAGCAAAATATATATATTTTTTTATGTTTCAATGTTTTGTATTAAATGTTACAACATATATTACATGTAACAAAAAAAAACGATTTTACATAGGGTTTTCGCGGGTTTTCACAACTCAAGTGGGTTTTCATTTTAACCTTACTCTCTCTCTCTCTCTATATATATATATATAGGGAAGGGATATTTTGAGAACCTTGTGGAGTTTTAAGATTTTAAGAACCCCATTTCTAACAACACATTTAATTAAATAGATTAGATTATGTGGTTAAGATTAAATATGATTAAAAAATTAAGTAGAAGAGAGAATAAATATGTACAGTGATTACACTAATTCAAACGTCTGTTACACCTATGTAAAAAGTCCACTCGGTACCTAAAAAATTCTGTAATTTTTCTACGTACATGTAACCTACATATATTACATATATGTAAAAAAATTCAAAAAAAAATTGTTACGTTGAGTTCTTTCAAGTTCTTAAAACTCAAAGAGGTTCTCAATAGAAATCAATCTTATATATATACATATAGGGTTAAGTTCGTGTGAGAAGTCATATTTGTGTGAGAAGTTGGAGAAAAATTAAACCAATCAGATTTTTTCCTTTTCTCATTTAATTAAATAAAGGGGCATATTAGTAAACATATTAATTTCTTTTATATGGTACGTATTAATGGATTTTTGAAGTTTCAAATTATCAAAACAATTATTTTAAATCCTATATCTTTGTTAATTTAAAAATTAATAAACATTAATCGAATGCATGATTCCAATTACGTATAGTTGATCATGCAAGAATTATTATTATTATTATTCATGCCTACACAAATTCGTAGTTACTACATACACAACAAACGTGACATTCTTTACATAGTTGAACATCACATCCTTCACAACAAAATATATATCCAACAAATTGAACAAACATCATAATTATAAATGCGACATCCTACACAACAAATAAGCTATCCTACACATAAAATATCATGCATACACAAATTCATAGTTACTACCTACACAACAATAAAAATCCTGCACATATATAAATAGCTCATTCAGGGTATCATATACAATACCTACACAACAAAGTATTCATCTTACACAAATACAAATAGCTCATTTAGAATTTCATATACAGTATCTATACAACAAAGTATTTATCCTACACAAATATTAACTCATCCACACTATTAGTAATTGAAGCACAACTAACTAATCTATACCTATACAACTAGTGTATGCTCTTCACAATTAGTAATAAACATTGATACGTATAAAGAACTTATATACATCCTACATAATATAATTGGTATTAACATATGCTGTATACCCCAAATCAATGTATCCTACACACGTATTAAACTCCCTACATAAATGTTAATATATATATATATATATATAGGCAAAAGAATAACTTTAAATATTGATTTTAATATTTCCCACCATGTAGGCCAGGATTGCAATTCAATATGTACCTAAACATCACAATACAACAGTTAACTGCGTGATTGTGTGAATTTATCTTATATACTGGTGTAGGTACCTATTCATTATCGGGTGAACGAGTAGAAAAAACGTTTTCGTAGCAATCCAATAGGTTTGCAATCTATACTATATATCCAAATCCATCTTGGTATTTGGACAAATTTAATAACTAAAATCAAATAAAGCAAAATTATCCTTTGAACCAATAATCAAGATGATAACCTTTATAATATCTCACATTTAAACTGTAAGGATGCAATAATTTCAAACAAAGAATTGAACTAAAGTTCTTTGTCTGATGATTTTTGGCTCATGATATGGTTGAGAAATTAATTTGGCATAAAATGTGGAATTGATTATGATGATTTACATTTCATATTTAACCTAAAATAGAAGACGAAAAGACCCTTCTTTCCTTAAATGTCTATAGTAAAACTACTATAATTTACAAGAATGCCATTTGAATGTAGGCCATAGATCAAATACAATCAACGATTATTATTTACTTCTCGCACTAATTTCATTTCTTCACTGAACCATCCCTTATATATATATATATATTAGGGGTGTTCATCGGATCGGATAACGGGTTAGTCGGTTTATTCGGATCGGATTGTTCGGATTTGAAAATTTTGGAAACCTATCCGAAATCCGATTCGGTCCGAATTAGGGACATTCCTATCCGATCCGAATTGAATTCGGATGGATCCAGATCGGATTCGGATAATCCGAAATTATCCGAATAATCCGTATAACAAATATACAAACTTAAGTTTTATTAAATAAGCATACTAAACTAGAAAATAAAAATAAAACACTAAGTTAAGTAGTTAGAGAGTATAATGACGGAGTGTTATGACATTTTTGTCTATGGTGTGTTAGGTTGATTAAACGAATAATGAAATTATGGTTATAAAGTTATTGTAAATGTTAACGGACTTGGCTATATACACTAATAGCATGTTATATATTCGGATTATTCGGATATCCGAATAATCCGAACTATCCGGAATTTTTTGAAATCTATATCCGAATTCGATCCGAATCTGAACTAGTTATTCGGATCGATTCGATCCGAATATCCGAACAAGAATTCGGATCAGATTATTCGGGTTTCGGTTTCGGTTTCGGTTCGGATTTTGGATTTCTTGAACACCCCTAATATATATATATATGGTAAGGATCCTAAGAGAACCCTTGGCAAATTGAGAACTTTAAGAACCATTTTGGACCACTAAAAAACCTCTAAAAAATATTTAAAAAATTATAAAACAAAAAAAAACGAAAATTTTAAAAAGGTAAAAAAACCAAAATTCTTATATTTCATTTCGGTTTCATTAAAAAAACCGATTTTTTTTTCTTTTTAATTCGTATTATACCTTTACACATATGCATACTTTCATTTAATCTCTAGTTACGTAACGTACACATATGTACATTATCATTTACCTTAAATTATACATATGTGTATAGGTAAAAAACATGCGTGTACATATTATACATATATGTATAATAAAAAACCGATTTTTTTCTTTTTAATTAGTATTATACCTATACGCATATGTATACTTTCATTTAATCTCTAGTTACGTAATGTACACATATGTACATTATCATTTACCTTAAATTATACATATGTGTATAGGAAAAAAACATGTGTGTACATATGTATATATTATACATACATGTATAATTTAGCTAAACCGAAATTTTTTTTTATGTTTTTTTTATTTAGAAATCGGGATGATAAATAAGAACTTTGGTTTTTTTTTTTTTTACTTTTTTTATTTTTTTTGTTTTATGATTTTTTTTATTTTTTAGGTTTTTTTGTGGTCCAAAATGGTTCTCATAGTTCTCAATTTTCAAAAAGTTCTCACATGATCACACACACACATATATATTTCAAAAGTGACGTTTTTATGCAAGTGCATATTTATTTTGTTATATTTAATTACTTTTTTTTACTTTTATTAGCTGTAATAGTATGTCGATTATAAAACAGTATATTTAGTATTATTTTGAAGTACAATTTTAAAACGACTTAGAAAAATCAGCGATCATGCTTTTTTTTTCCTCAATGGTAAAAAGAGCATATATTTATTTTATATTGTTTATCTTACTTTTCAATTGACGGAAGGTTTTTTAAAACCATTTTGTTATTTTAAATTTTGATTTGCATTTAGTAATGGTACATAATTAACTAAGTTTAATTTAGTTTTTGTAAACTTTGTTTGGAAAATAGAGTAGAGCGCATTTAGTAAAACCTTGGATTTATCCATGTCATTTAGCTAGTTAAGTGTAAATAAAAGATAAACCATCTTCATAAAAACTACAATAAATTAAGTTAATTATGTACCATTATTAAATACAACCAAGAAGTTATTCCTATTAAAATTAATAAACAGATTTTCAAAAACCTTTCGTCAATTGAAAAGTGAAAAGAAAAAAATATAATATAATATAAATATATGCTCTTTTACCATCGAGATATAAAAACAGAAAAGTTAACTTTTATAAATATTTTGTAGTTAGTAGAAATGTAGAATTAAAATGGAACTTAAAAAATAAATATTCTGTTTTTTAAAGCCTATATACTATTACGGTTATAAAAATAAAAGTAAAAGTATTCAAATATAAATAAATAAATATGCAGTTGCATAAAAGCTCCGATGGTTGAGTGTTATGTGCCTTATGTCCAAGGCTTGATGCAAAACTACTATCGAGCCGGGGGTCTCACCGGAAGCAGCCTCTCTATTCCTATGGGATAGAGGTAAGGCTGTCTACATCTTACCCTCCTCAGACCCTACCATAGCTTTGCTATTTGTGGGATATACTGAGTACGATGATGATGATGATGATAAAAGCTCCGGTTTTGAAAAAAAAATAAAAATAAAAAAGTATATATTTATATATAAACAAATATAATTAACCATAATAGTCAGAAAATAACAAAAAGGATAAAACTTATATTTAGTAGAAAAAAAAATATTCGTATGATTAAAAGTTTGTGAAAAATATAAAAAAGCCCCTTAATGTTGTGTTAACTAACGGTTGGTGAGTGACGTTAATGGGCTGGACTAAAATTAATTGTTAATTGAAACTGTTGTACCACAAAAAAACTAAAACAAACTATTGGAGCAAAATTGATAACTTTAAGAACCCCAAGGACCAAAACTGAAGTTCTTTCCAAATAAAATTTATATCAACGTGATAATTTTTTTATTATATCTATTGAAAAATGAAAGAATATCCTGGGTTCATAAATTAAGTAAAAGGTCCACATGAGTTTCAACTTTCAAGTGAGTTAAAGTCATTCAAGCTTTATAACGTTTTAAGATCTTCACAACCCGTAGTAATGAATTCGTACTTGGTATAAAAGATTTTGAAAGCTAAGAATGTTGTATGTGTTACCCTTCATTTTTTTTCTTAATCTCCAAATATGTTATTTCAATTTTTATTTATGAAAATTGGTCATTTTATAAAGGTTTCAGTTTGCTTTGGTTTGGGTCAAAAAGGGGCATTTAAAAGAGCATCAGTTTAGCTCTGGTCAACGGATCAATATAAAAATGCATCGATTTAGTTCGGGTTTCAACGAATATTTTTAAAATCGTATCGATTTGGTTCGAGTCATACCTGGTCAATGTTAGAAGATATCGATTTGGTTCGCGTTAACACAGGTCATTCTCAAAACTTATCGATTTGGTTTTTGTCAAAATAAGTTCATTTTAAATGGGTATCGGTTTAGCTCTAGTCAACTGATCAATAAAAAAGTATCGATTTAGTTCGGGTTACAATGGGTCTTTTTAAAATCGTAGCGAATTAGTTCGGGTCATACCGGGTCAATTTTAGAAGATATCGATTTGGTTCGGGTTAACATAGGTCATTCTCAAGACTTTCACATGAAATGTAAAATAGTCATTGGGTCACTATGTTTGTTAGACTGGTGTATGAATGCTTATGTCATCAACTGTGTTCCCCATTTAGGAAAAGAAGCCTGAAGATGGTTAAAACCTGAATCATTCTTGGATGTTTATCGGGATTCTTTCTTGAATGCTTATTTTCTGATTTGCTTGATATCCAGACTAATATTAGTGAAGTTTGTTTGTTTTCTATAAATACTTTTAAAGTTTATAAAGTTTATGTTTTAGAGTTTTGAATTTTCTTCATAAACATTCTACTATGTAAACTCATTTTTTGTAAGTTTATGTATTTCATACTTTGTTTGCGTATGAATATGAATTGTAATTAAATATCATACCGTTGTCCAAGAAAATATATTAAAAAATAACTCGTCGTTCGAAATTGTATGTGTTTATTTAACAATTTCTATATTTTCGCCTATGTCGTGTAGAGATGGGCAAAAAAACCTGTTGGTGAACCGGTTCAACGGTTTAAACCGAAAACCGGTTTTTACAAAAACCGGTTATTTAAAAACCGGTTTGACCGGTTTAGTAACCGCCGGTTCGTATATCGGTTACAAGTTCTAGAGAAAAAACCGGTTACTGAACCGGTTATGGAAAAAACCGGTTAATTTTAAAACCGGTTATTAACCGGTTATTTAAAAAAAAAACCGGTTAATTAAAAAAACCGGTTATTAACCGGTTTCTAAACCGGTCCTAACCAGTTAGACCGGTCCGAGTTTTGCATCAAAAAAACCGGTTAATAAACCGGTCCGGTTATTTAAAAACCGGTTTTTCTCCAGGCCAAGAAAAACCGGTCCGGTTATTAACCGAACCGGTTTTTAAAAAAAAACCGATTTGTGCACCTCTAATGTCGTGCACTAGTCAATAACTTGATTACTTGCTGTTAGGGTACTATTAATTGGAAAAAAACAACACACCGGTTTAATATAACTACTATTTTTTTTTTCTTAAAAAAGTGAAATAATAGCATTTGAAAAAAAATATTTTATTTTATTGCGTAATATTTGAGGAATGATGCGTATAGTTGTTTCCTTCAGCTCAATTATTATTCTCTATAAGACCATATGATACGAACCTCATTTTTCCTCGGAGTGAATGACATGGCGGGCGGTGCCGCCAGCGAACACTGCCCCGGTGTTGTTGGTGCCACATAGTGGTGAGATTGTGTGGATAATTCACGGATCAAAATGCCGTTGAAAGCTTTAAAGCTTTGGTTTTATTTCCTTTTTTCTTTTTAACATTTATGCAATTGGTGACAGAAATCTGTCCAAAACTGATTTCGTTTTTTTTGTTTCTTTCTCAACTTCTAATTGTGTTATATGTTTCTTTGACCTTTGTTTATCCAACACATTCTAAATAAGCCTTAATTACTTGTATTTAGGGATTTCTCGTTAGGACTCACCCAAGCTTAACCAAAGACCCGATCTTTTCATACACCAATCAAGGTGAGTAATCAAAATTCCATTTTTACTATTTTATATTTTGGGGGCTTCAATTGTATTATTTATTTATTTATCTATTTATCTATTATACAAGTATATACTCAAACACAATTCCACTATTTGTGTAGTTGTGATATTTTGCTTGATTAGTTGCTAAATGTTATATGATTACGTGTTTACAATTATTATGGTTGGTTGGAATCTCATCCTTATCCTCATAGTATGATCATACGCCGTCAGAGTAAAATGTCTGAATCTTGTGACATGTTGAAAAAACACTTTTATTTATGTTATGTTACTACGGG
This sequence comes from Bidens hawaiensis, assembly GCF_021521415.1. Taxonomy (NCBI): domain Eukaryota; kingdom Viridiplantae; phylum Streptophyta; class Magnoliopsida; order Asterales; family Asteraceae; genus Bidens; species Bidens hawaiensis. The sequence continues at coordinate 12,871 of NW_027505319.1, read as the reverse complement.
AATCACTTTTGCTTTCTTTTCCTCTGACCACTAAGATGTTTCAGTTCTCTAGGTTGTCTTTTGCCTGCCCATGGATTCAGCAGCAGTTTGAAAGGTTAACCTATTCGGAAATCTCTGGATCTATGCTTATTTTCAACTCCCCGAAGCATTTCGTCGCTTACTACGCCCTTCCTTGTCTCTCGGTGCCTAGGTATCCACCGCTAGTTGATGTAATGGCGCATTATCGCAAAGAGTTGTCATTTTTATTATCATATATATCTCAAATTGTGATTACTTGCTCAACATTATGTTGACAATATATATATATATATATATATATATATATTACGTATATCGCATATAGCTATAAGGATGAAATGAAGTTTTGAAGACTTAGTTTGGACCTTATCTATCTACTTTTTCTAATAAAGTAAAATAACTGTGGACACGTGTCAGTTTGTGGTTAAAGCTTATAATTTTTTTCCCTCCAAACTAATAACTATGTCATAGATCAATAATTATTCACTTTCATTTTACACTCCATTTATATTATATCTATAACATAATTAAATTATTCACTTTCCTTTAAACTCTATTTTATTATATATAATATACATTTTTATAAAAATAAATATATTTATAAATTATAAATATATGCTTTAAATTTATTCATTTATTTTTTCAGTTAATTTACTAAACTATATATATGTGTGTGTGTGTGCGTGTTAAAATGTAATAATATATACAATTCACTTTCATGTATAATAAAGTTTATCATGGTCAGTTTCTCGGGTTTTTTTTTTATCAATGATTGTTTCAGGTTTTTTTGTGGAATTTAAATTTGATTGTTACGGGGTCAAAAGTTGATAAATAGATTGTGTGGTACAAGTTAACTACATTTGGCTCAAAATTTGTTACGAGTCAAAAAAGGGGTAATATGAGTATTTTGAAAAGTTTGAGAATGCAAATAGATTTATCATCAAATTTGTTACGGGTTCAAAGTTTTGACTTAAAAATGTCAAATAAAATGAAAGTTAGAATTTTAAACGTGATTTAGGTTTCGAAATTATTTTCAATGACATTTTTGGAAATAATGAAAAGATTCGGGATTTGGCTAATTGACTAATTTTCCCACAACTATTAAAATTTAAGAAAAGACGGCGAACACTTTCGACATGCTACCTCAAGGCCTATCAATATTTCTAACTTTTATCAAATTTGAAACATTTGTGTCAGCATTGATTTTTCCTTTAATGGTGATTAAAATGTAGTGTGTGAAACATGCCATACAAAATTATGCTCAAGCGAAGCAAAACATTCACAAAATTGAATATGTTAACTTGTTATTTTTATGTGTTGTCATTATGGCAAAGTCGAGAAGCCCCCTCAAAATTATAAAAATCATTTTCATGGGGTAGCTCATAACTATTATTGTGAAAAGTGTTTTTTGAAATTGGTTCATAATCACAATTCTTTCAATTATGTATATATGATACTGAGAATCAAATTTCCAATAGATGGACCGTTCTCAGGTTGTTTTTGTACTTGCGTTATCATTATTATTAAATTCATTTTAAAAAAAGTATTTTCTGATATAAATAAATACAATTTATGGACACATATTATATATATAAGTATAGATGTAATCATTTTTTCATATGCAGTATGTAATTATTTTTTTATTTATAACTTTATTATTTGAATAATCTAGTGTGTTACACGGGCTCTAAAGCTAGTGTTTTAATAAAAACAAAGAACAGTTTGTTAGTTTAAGTTTGATGTAATGTTTTAAATTATTTTGTTTTGTGAAACTCTTGTGTACAATGATTTGAATGAATAAAATAGAAATTGACACATATTATTTTTCGTGTTTTTTGAGCTATGACACAAATTATGCCGCGTCCCGCCATGTTCTGCCGTATGTTAGGGTGCGACAGGTTTGGTGCATTGCCATTTAATATTATTGGCTTTCCCTTTAATTTTTTGTTAGAACAATGTAAAATGAGATATAGCTGTCTTTTGAACATTAAGGTGCCAAATAGCACAAAGATGGTCATCCAATTAGATGCTAAATGACACAATCATGATGTTGTTATTAATTATATTAAAGATTACATAACTTAATCGACTTACCATTTTTTTCGCATAATATAACTTGTTTAACAATCCACTAAAATATTGCCTTTTGAAACAGTATATTCCCCATATGTGTAGTAAGCTAAATTTTGGTATATAATAACTAAAACATTTAATTTCATATTGTCAATACAAAATTTCCTTTGATGAAGTGTTATTAATTATAATAAAATGATAATGCGGCCATTTTCATTTTTATAACACCGTAGAAAAAAAAAGTCTAGTAAATTATTATTTCTATTTTTATAGCATGGCCCAAAATCGTAAATAATGACTTTTGTAACCATATATAGCCTAAAGAAATTAACCTCTCCTAAAACCCTAAACCCTAAATTCAAAAATTCAAAAACTCACGCTAGTTCACCAAATCCATGGCTTTCAGTACCGTAATTCGACGATCTCTTACACCTCTCGCTGCCCGATTATTGGCCGGTCAGAGAGGCCTCCATCGCCACTGCGGCGGCAATTTGCTTATCGCTACTCGTAAGACCGACTCGTTCTCAGGATCTCCTCGCTATTCTTCTTCTACTTATGTAGCCAAGCGACTCACTTCCGACACCTCCCTCCTCCAACTTATCAATTCTGAGATCGATTGCTGTGAACAAAGCCTCGAAGTGGTTTTTTTCTTTTTTTTTTTCATTTATATATCTTTGTGGATGTTTCAAACATCAAAAGACTATTATTACCCGTTTGTCTGTCATTTTATTGTACTCGTTTCGAGTTTAATGAAAATCTTTGTTTAAAAAAAAAGACTATTACTAACTTTGAAATAATTGTTTTTTAATATAAGTTATTTAAGAAAAACGAATCTGTGTATATTTTAAAAAGTTAAATATTACTAGTAATAGTGTAATACATTGTTTTCATTCTAATGTGGACGATCAAATCTTAAATAATATCTTTATCTTGTAATGGTGTTGAAAGTTTTATTATTTGATGAATTATGATATGTTATTGTAGGATGAAGGTGTTCCTGAGGGCTTTGCATTTCAAATTAAGGAAAATCTCGGTCAACAAACAGTCTCGTTGACCCGAGAACTCGAAGGTGAAACAATCCATGTTGAAGTTAAACCATCCGACCTTATTACGGGTAAAAATAAGGCCAAGACTCAGTCAGCTCTCCCCATGGTTGTGAAAGTGTCTAAACCGGGTACTCCTGGTTTTGAATTTGGTATCACTATTTATGGTAATATGATCGTCATCAATAGTTTGACGATCAAAGATCCGGAGTTGATAGAAGGTCAAGAACCGTATAAAGGACCTGCATTTGAGTGAGTTTTTTTTTTTTTTTAATGTTTTTGTAAAAGCTGTTTTTTTTTGCCGGTTAACTAAACCGAACCGAACCAAATTTGTGGTTTTCACATTACATTTTGAGTGTTTAGTAATATATAAGAGTTTAATATTAATTAACAAAAAATTTAGGCCAAATTCTTTATTCTGGGACTATTTTTTTGAACACATAATTAAACCAAAAATAAATTGAAACTCAAATCCTAAAAACTGAAACCTTTTATAAATTCAAAAACTGATTTTTAGGTTTTTTACTTGGTTTGAGTCTAAAGCTGACTCAAACCGACCTACGCAACAAATCGTGCTTCCATTAGGGGGTTTGGGTTGATCTGGAAACTTTTTTATTTGGGTAATTGGTGAGAAAATATTATTATAAAAGTTATATTATTTTATTAACATATTTGTTTTAGTATGACAATTTAGAAGGTTTTATGTGTTAAAAAAAGTTATATTATTTTATTAACAAACTGTTTTTAGTTATATTTGAATGTTATATGTGCATTGAAAAATTAAATTGATATTATTTTATTAACAAATATTTCTTAAATCTTTTATATATTAAAAAATAAAAACAATTGGTTTCGAGTTGACATTTTAAAATTTATCTGTAGTGAATTGGATGGGAAAATGCAAAAGCCTATGAGTATTTGGAGGTGAGGGGGATAACAGCAAGTGCAACAAACTTTCTGCATCAGTACATGGTGAACAAAGAGCATAAAGAGTATGCACACTGGCTTAAGAACCTTCAGAAGCATGCAGGGGCATAAATCTTATCAACTAGCATTGATTTGGATGGTGATTACGGAGAAACTACTATTATTATTTGGTTTAAAGATATCTATGAAAATTGTTATGATTATTTAATAGTAATACTATGTTAGTACCCGTCTATATCATGAGCTAGAAAAAAGTTATAATAATAGAAACATTATATAAAAAATGTATTTAACATTAATACACTTCAGGTACAAAAAAGAATTTTACAATACATAATGATGCATCTAACATTAATATACAAGTTAGAACACGTGTTACTCGAGGTTGAAATAAACCAGAAACAAAAAGAAAATATATATATATATATATATATATATATATATATATATATAAAAGCATTTCCATGAAGTAAATAACTTTAAAATTATTACAACAGCAAAATATATACATATACATGATCTCGTAAAAAACTGGAACATTACAGAAGTCCTGAATTATCAGTGACAAGAATCAAACTGTCAAAAAAAAAAAAAATCCTTTACTAAATTTTGACCACAATGCCTATGGTGCAAAATGATCCTTTTGCAGCCTTTTGATTTCTTAGAGCATTCTCAATTTATTCTTCATCTTTATCTCTATAATTACACTAAAAATATCATCTTTTCTCTCTTATTTTTAATTAAATAATACTTTTTTTATACTTTTATCATCACATTTTCTCTCTCATTCATTCACAACCACTTTCAAAAACATTAAAATATTATAGAGATGAACAGTGTGTTTCTTCAAATTTAACTATGAGCAGTAACATTTTCTCTCTCATTCTCTTACAACAACTTTTAACCATCTCTAAGAAATAAAGAACCACTCACATAATTTGAAGAATCAATTGGGAATTCTCTTACCTTACGTCAATGTGTCTTTATTTCTTTACATTACTCAAACAATTTGTTTGCATTTTGATACCCTAACATCAATTAAAAAAGAAAAGGTAAACGCATAATCATATTAAACTGTAGGACATTGGTCACTTTTTTATTAAAAATAAAATAAACGCTAACGATACTCTCGTTAGTAATGGGAAATATACGAGTACAATACTGTTTACAAAATCGAATAAAATGAATATAATATACAATTTTTTATATTCAAAATAGATAAGATAATGCGCCTTCATCAGGTATTTCATGTAATAGCTTTGTCTTGTGTCTTCATCACATTGGTCATCGACTAAGCTCCTTGAATCGCATATTCTTGAACGATCTTTTGTGTAGTCTTCAACGAGAGCTTGATGTGTATCTTCTTGTATGATCCTTTGCTACGAAACGAACAAACTAATGTTGACGGTTGAGGCTGAGGCACGTGTTCAACACGCTTCCCTTAAAACAGATTTAGCGCCTCTACTTAGACAACGTGTCTGTCTCCCAGGGTACAACAACCGGAGCAGTATGTATTGCCGGGGAAGGCTACGCGCCCAAGGCTACACCGGATTTAGTATGATAGAGCTTGATAATATGAAGATGAAGTTTAAAGAGTTCTCCTCTACAACATTCCATGGAAAAGAAATATGCTTAGGTTTGTTTTTGATGATCATCATTTTTTTATTCAAAAGATCCATTCTTTTTCTTTAGGCAAATTTATGCAATATACATGGATGAGTGAAAGGTCTCACTTAATTTGAGACATAAACTCTAATAAATATCATCAAGTGACATAAATAAAACTCTACCCAAGAGTTTATTTTTAATTCACCATATTAAGAATTTCATTAATATTCAACTAAATAAAATATCCATTCACTTAACATAAATTTCCAACAATCCCCCAAATGAATGGAGATTGATCAAAACACACACAAGATATCCAATGGAACCTCGACAGTTGAATATTGCAGAATAGGTAGGTGTTAGCTTTGAACCTTCCTTTGTGAAGTATACTTAGTCTCCTAGCAGTTAGTAGACGCGATGTCTTTGAACAAACCCCCATTTATGTGACGACAATACACTTCACACAATACTCTCCCTAGCCAAGCACACCCCCTTATTGTTATGTCCATTATGGTCCTGGAACACTAGCCTGGTTCTGTGAAAGCTTTAGGAATTGCACACCCCAAATTTCATTCGAAACGACTCCACTTCTCTTTCATATAGGTAATTATCCACAAATCATTAAAAGCATTAAGGTTATAATGATTTACACAAATCATTTACCATATATTATGCTTAACCTCACAACATGTCACTGTTGTTATAGGAATGGACTAAGAAGTAATTAGACTCCCTTTATAATTTAGGATGATATATATATTAGCTTATGCGTCAACTTATACATAAGCTATGCCCCCATAGTGATCACCCTTAGATATATAATTAGGTTGCCCTTTTGAACTTAGTTCTTGGGATCTCCAGTCAACTAAGTTAGATTTTCCTTTATATACCCTTTTTATGGGCTTTAGTCTCATTCCACAACTTGATCTCTGCTAAACCCTCAAGTTGTTGGATCCATAACATTATCTTTGGCTTTGTCTAGTCACTACAGATAACTTGCGTAGTTGAGATCAGTTGTCATGATGTGTTCTTAACTTATAAGTTAATTTTGCCCTATTGTCAACTTTCTAAGACTATAACCATAGTGGCCACCTGAATCTGGTTACAATTTGTAAGATACACTTATCATTAAGGCAAACACATCTCTATTATGCACTACGACCTTTTTGTCCTCCACTTAGTCGTGTGCTTGCAATGTTAGATTGAATTGTAATAATCCTCATTGCTAAACCTTTCAAGTTCAAATGCAAGACACCTCCACATTTAAGTGCTATTGGATAACATTATCCAACTTTTGGATGGGGTAAAGAAAGGTTCTTCCTTTCTACACAAGTATGAGAAATCATCTCAATTACCATTGGGTTGTTTCTTAAATGGCTTCCCCCACATTTCTTGCATTTTGATATAGTTTGCTTAACTTTACTTATGACCATATATCGGCACTCATGATTTGAACAAGACCACGTCTTTGTATCAGTGAGTTCATCAATGCTTACTAACTAATAAAGTAACACATGCCTTAGTGTTAGCTTCCACCACTTGATAAAGTTTAAGCAAAATTTGTCATAAGGTTGTTAACAAACCATCACAAATCTAGAAGGATTATAAATCACCATCTAGAACAAACCTAAAAAGTTGAGGTCCTCTGACGATCCTCATAAGTTATATCATTTACTTAGATTGAATGATGACCCTCTTTAAATTTGTCTATACACAAATTCATTCTTGTGTTGTGAATGTTTCACATTAATTAGTCTTCGTAAAGCACCACAATTAACAAGTACTAGTCTAGCATGCTTTAGACTACAATACTTTAGCATGTGAACAGAAGATGCATCATTCTGATTCTTCACAACCATTATAATCTCACTTTGAAACGTTCAACCCTAAATTTTAGACAAAATTATGAGACTAATTAACAATCTCTAAAACTTAGTATTTCAGAAAGTCTCACAAGTTATTGTATGTAGCACATACATAACTTCATCGTTCGTTTAAGGAACATAACTTATTTTCCTTTGATCTCAAAGGCTTCATCATTTACTTATATGGACTTTGAACATAAGTCTTAATCTAAATCATTTTGATGAATACATTCATCAAGATTAATGTCACTCGTCTATAATCACTATTATGTTGAGATAAAGTTAAATGGATTAACACTCAAACTCTTGGAATTCACATTTGCATAGAAAGATTTATACATTTCATTGTTGTTTCTTGAAACTATTTATTGAGATACTCTCCCAAAATGAAAGATAAAATTTCCACATAGTTCAAACAAAATGAATGGTGGTAGAAACATTTATATGTCCATCGCTATTGTAAGCATATTATAATAAATCTCTTGAGATTACTTAATATCAATTACAATAATAGTATAATAAATCTCTTACGATTCAACTCGGTGAATTTTCAATGATGAATATCCAAGGATTTAAATATCTCATCAACATATATTAATTCATATGTTACAATTCATACTTTTTTAATCTCCAAGGAGTTAAATACGTCATTAACATATATTAATTCACATTTACTGATTTCCAAGGAGTTAAATATCACATTCTTGTGTATTTCATCTTAATAGACTCACCTTGTTATCTCATGACCCTCTCATGATATGGTTATACATTTGATGTCTCGTCTTAGACTTTTGTCAATACAACAACTCACAAGTTGTTTCTTATGCAATATTCTTTTTGCATTATCCATTTAAAATTATTCTTCTTTTTAAACATAAATTTTTCATTAAAAATCTAGAAAATAATTTTGTACGTCACAATAGATATTGTTGTATTTGGTTGTAAAACTACATGCGTTATCCGAAGATATCGAACACAAAATAATAATACAACCGAAACTACAACATAAAGTGTAAAACACCTTTTAATAAAAATTCGATAAATGGATAAACAGACGACATTTAGATATTTAAATCAGAATGCACATGTATGTCTCACTACACTATTTTCTAACACGCTCGTTAAGAAATTAACGTTTACATAAAACATTTAAACACATATGTTATATATATAATAAATCTCATCTTACACCCATGTTAGATATTTAAACATATGGTCATATGTTGTATACCAATACACCCGGTCTAACCCACAAGCTAGAAAAATAATCGATTACAAAATTGGTTTTAAACTGATGTTTTTTATGCACTATTTCTAACACGATTTTATAAAACCACCAATTACAACAATCATTTTAAAATGAACGGTTTACTAAGAACCATTTCTAACACGGTTGTTAGATATAAAACCTCAACGGTTATCCAAAAACTGTTTCTAACATTGTTGTTAGAATACTCACGATTACAAAAATCGTTTCTAAACCAAACGGTCGAATCAACCATTTCGTTATGTAACACAATATTTTTTTTAAATGTAAGATTGTATTCCAATCTTTTAAAATATCCAAAACAATGTTGTACTACACATGATATTATTTCCCAAAATTATGTCTAAAAGTTTCATGAATTTTTTTTTTCAAAAACCTTTTATATCTATTCTTTCATGAACCCAAAATCCTTATAAATAAGGTTTTAAGATTGTAGCAACAACCTCACGAAATCTGTTTTAAGATTGTAGGACATGAGTCACTTTTTTATTAAAAAGTAAAATAAACGCTAACGATACTCTCATTAGTAATGGGAAATATGAGTACAATAGCGTTTATAAAATCGAATAAAATGAATACAATATATAATTTTTTATATTCAAAATAGATAAGATAATGCGCCTTCATCAGGTATTTCATGTAATAGCTTTGTCTTGTGTCTTCATCACATTGGTCATCGACTAATCTCCTTGAATCGCATATTCTTGAATGATCTTTTGTGTAGTCTTCAACGAGAGCTTGATGTGTATCTTCTTGTATGATCCTTTGCTACGAAACGAACAAACTAATGTTGACGGTTGAGGCTGAGGCACGTGTTCAACACGCTTCCCTTAAAAAAGATTCCGCGCCTCTACTTAGACAACGTGTTTGCCTCTCAGGGTACAACAGCCGGAGCAGTATGTACTGCCGGGGAAGGCTACGCGCCCGAGGCTACACCAGATCCTTTAGTGTGATAGAACTTGATAATATGAAGATGAAGTTTGAAGAGTTCTCCTCTATAACATTCCATGGAAAAGAAATATGCTTAGGTTTGTTTTTGATGATCATCATTTTTTTTATTCAAAACATCTCTTCTTTTTCTTTAGGCAAATTTATGCAATAAACATGGATGAGTGAAATGTCTCTCTTAATTTGAGACATAAACTCTAATAAATATCATCAAGTGACATAAATAAAAACTCTACCTAAGAGTTTATTTTTAATTCACTATATTAAGAGTTTCATTAATATTCCACTAAATAAAATATCCTTTCATTTAACATAAATTTCCAACATAAACTTCTAAAAATAATAAGATAACAAAATAATAAAATAAATGGAAAAAAGATCAAAAGAAAACAAATTGTAAATTACCTTCTCATCAACCACAATCATTTCAATTACATAGATAGCAGTGGCGAAGCCACATGGTGGTGACCGGGTTCGGCCGAACCCGGTCTTTTTTGGGTTTATATACAAACTATAGTATCGAAACCAACGAGCGAATCCATTCTTTCGACGAGCGAACCCAGTGTCATTCTAAAAAAAAGTGTCCCGAAATCCATTAATTATAAAAATTTTAGTTAAAATTTTTTTAATAATGAATATGTTTTATAATATATAAAAATTTTTAAAAATTGCTAACAAACGTTATAAATGGACCAATAATAACCCATATATAAATTATAAAAAAAGTCTAAATTATTCATAGAATTGTATAGTAAACCCAACTCAATTAGTATTCGTAAGCATAATACCTAAGTGAAAATTAAATAAAACAACAAAAAACAACATCCATCGCCTCAGCGGCCGATAAATTAGGTTTCTATCAACCAAATGACCATCCATCTCGTCCCCTTCACCAGTTCGCCTCAAGGCTTCAACCAACGCCTTACCTGCCGCACTTGAACCAGACGACAACAATGGCCGGCCGACTACTCTTTCTTTGATGAGCCTTCAGTCGATCCAAAACTCACGACGAATCTTTCTTTGATTTTGGGTAATTATATGGGTGACAACTATATATAATGCTTGCATTTGCTATATTGAAAATAAATACTTCTTTATTGAAGTCACTATTAAAGATGTTATGAATTGTTTTCAAAACATGAAAATGTGTAAGAAACAATTATAATATGTGATATTTTTTTTATTAATTATGACTTTCGGCCCGAAAACTTTAACGCCGGAAAAAAAACCGAGCACTGAAAAATCCCGAACCCATGGGAAAAATTTTTCTGGCTCCACCACTACATAGATGTCACTTGGATTCTGATTAATGGATTCTAAACTCTTATTATATTAACTTTGATGTTAAACTCATACGTTTTAACAATAAGGATCGCTCAACATGGTTATGTAAGTTGACTCCATCAAACTATTGGTTAAGAAAGCATAATAATGCAATTACAAATTTAAGAATGCTATTAAGTAAAGATAACATATATGTAGCTTTTAAAAATAAAAGAATAAGGGTAACCGACCTTTTCAAATTGCCTTGTAGAAAAAATAAAGTCTAAAATGAAAAGATGAATGGAATATGGTATTTCCCAAATGTTACACGATATATTAGTACCAAACCGAATATTAAGGTAGCGGAATCATCCTGAGCTCATCCCTATCTATAAGTGGTTTTATTGGAATTAAGTTAGGAGTCATTAAGAAAAAAGAGAGAGAGAGAGAGAGAGATAGGATCCACAAACATTTTTAGTTAAATAGGTTTGCTCTTAAATCAATGTATGTTCTCTCATGACTAGTACACTATATAGTTTTTAAGGGGTAATGCTGAGGTTCAAACTACAATACCTGAAGAAAAACTTACAGTTAAGGTTTTTTTAATTTGAGATCAACTCCTTTTTAGACATCTATATGTGTTTTTAGACGTAAACAAGTGAAGTTTGGTGTATAATACTAATATGCAAAAGTTAATTTATTTAGAATTAAACAAGCCACATTGATTTCAACTCATTAACACACAAAAACAAAAAAAAAACATTACTTTCACATTTCAGATACATATAATTATTGAATTTACATTTGACTTAGTTGTGAGCTCGAACCTCATCATAACTTTATTTTTTGGAGCTATATCTCAGGCAGAAGCTCAAGTCAATACTTTTTAGTTGATTATTATCATTTATGAATATTATTAATTACTTATTATTTTATAAATACAAATATACTGACTCTCTTCATCTTGTTGGTAACAAAAACCAAAAAAGTTTTTTTTTACAAAAACAAATTAATAATAAAAAAACAAAATAAAAAACTAAAATAAAAAACAAACAAACTAAATTAAAAAAAAAATAGAATAAGACAAAAAAGGTTTTTTTAGAAAACACTCATCAATACACCAAGGATAGCCTTATCCTTGACGTATTCACCGGTGCTTACCATCAAGATATTCATAGTACCTTTGTTGAGGGTTATGTTATAATAGGAATTATGATTTTTGAATGAATGGTTGAGTTAGTTTTTTTTTTTTTTTTGTGTGTGTGTGGGGTTTGGGGGGGGGGGGGGGGGGGGGGTTGATCAAGTGTAAAATAAGGGAAATTGCATAAAAAGAATAACACATTTGTTGGCTTTCTTTCTTCACATGCAAGACGCATGTAAATTCCCCATCATTTTAAAACATTCATAACTTTTTATACGGCATTCTTTTTTATAAAAAAATCACCATGATAACGAGCATTCTTTAATATGAGTACTGTTTTGTCATATAAATACTATAAAAGTTAATGGGTATTTTTATAAAGTTTTATCAAAATTGTGTTTAATCAAATTGTGTTATACAATTGTCTTTTTCATTGTGTTTTTGCCATTGTGTTTTTTTTATAGTATTTTCTCCATTATGTTTATTCCATTGTGCCTTTTTACATTGTGTTTTTTTTCGGGCGACCATATCGGCGAATTCTTCAGCAACTTTTCGATGACTTTTTTTTTGGTGACTTTCCGCCGAGATGGCGGCGGTGGATGACGGTTTGTGGCGGCGGTGAAGTGGTAGTGGTTGTAGGAGATGAGTGAAGATGTAAGTTGGTTTTTGAGATTAAAATAGTGGACAAAAATGTCTTCTTTCCTAATTTATTTAAAAA